>NC_049990.1:10142600-10165459 GCF_000003815.2 Branchiostoma floridae
CCGGCACGTCTCCCTTACGAGGAAGCGTGCCGGTAAATTTTCTGACTACTACGATATCTCCGCGACCCAACCTCTGCTTGGAGAATAATAGAATTCATGTAATGGCTAATACATACCACAAATATACAGTCGGTGCATTTTTTATGTTTGATTCGGATCCGGCGAACTAAAAGTACCGGAACATACCTCATCCAAGTACGTTGTAGCACTAGTTTGTCGTAGTTTGTAACATACCTGGTAACTAACAGACCAGTGAGCTACATGTTGACGTGTTATTTATATTTTAATGTATTCTGTATTTCTTCTGACGGCTAGCCCTTTGTAATAGCTTCGGCTAGTTGGGCGGCCTTGGCTGACTATTATTCATGAATAAATAAACACATACGATTTAATTGAGTGAACTACGACATATTTCACTTTTGTCTGGAATATAAAATCATACCACTGGTTTACCAGAAACCTTTTGTCGACGTCAGCTTTTCCTCTTGTAAGAGTCAGCCTTTTGTAAACGAATTCGTACTGTACATTAATCAATAGAATAGTGTGACCGCGTTAGTTCAAAACCCACTTGCATTTTGATAAAAAAATTGCCAGAAAACATGTGTCTAGATATCCAAGCTGTGACTAAAATTGTAAAGTTGTCTGTATCAGATGTTAAGCATTTTATATCCCTTTTCAACACATTTGTATTCACAGGAGTAACATGTTGAAGTTGCTGGCGTCAAGTTCCCGGATTCTCTGGGAGAAGGGTCTGCCCAACTTACAGAGGTTGACAGCTGCAGTACCAATAGTTATCGCAAGATGTCAGCATTCCCCAACAGGCCAGGGGTCAGGTCCAGCATCAGTAGGGGGTCTAGGTGAGGAGTTTCTTTTGTTCGGGTGTGGGGGGTAGGGGACCCAAACTAACGTTTGTATGAGTCTGGGAGACACGGGGATTTAATATGAATTTTCCTTTATATGTTTACAACAGGTTCCCTACCGAAGTACGACATGACGGCTCGGCTCTTGGACATGCAGAACGGGCAGAAGGTAATCTCTACAACAGGTTCAGTTAAGATTCATGGCAATGAAAACTGTCTACGGGCCGTCTAGCCTTACAACTATACTAGTAATATAAAGTGGCTAACTAGTTTACGTTACGTTTCTGAATCATTCGGATCACCAATAATACACCCCTTGACGCAGTTTCTTGCCTGCGTACTTTGTACGTGTGGGGTGACTGGAGGTTTAAAACTACTTCATCTTAGCCACAACCGTTCCATGATTCCATGTACCTCATATTCTTACATGCTGAATCAGAATTTCACCGCAATGCTGCACTGCAGAATGAACAGAATGACACGTCCTACTCTTGACAGGTCAAACCGACCTTCTCAGTGGAGGAACTCCAGAGAAGGCTGGACAGGCTGCGTGCTCTCATGCTCAGCAGTAATATAGATGCAGCTCTCTTCACTTCCTATCATAACATCAACTACTACTGCGACTTTCTGTACACTTCATTCGGTCGGACCTACGGGCTGGTCGTCACCATGGACAAGGTGCTCTTCTTATCCCCAGGTACGTCACATCCGGTGACATGACTTTCCCACAGTCAGTGTTTGCACTCACGTGACTATGACGTAAGTATTTCAACCATGCTAGATGATTAAACCCAGGTATTGCCAGGTGAATTTGGATTTGGATTCTGTACTGTCACTCGAACTGTACATGCTTATCTTTGATCTACGAAAGTATGCATTCTTGACTAATCGTTGGAGTTTGGATCACTTGACCTCATAAAGGCGTGATATTTCTAAATATAGCCTATTGCTATAACCTGGTGATACAAGGGGATCAGAAAGTAGTAGTGACGTTATCAGTTTACTTACTTACTTTGGCCGAGCTCCCGCTCGAACCAGGCTTGAGATAGCTCTCCAACTCTCCCTATCCTCCATCAGGGACTTGATTTTCTTCACATCGGTAAGGTTGGTGTCATGTTTCAGGTTGTCTAAGAACGTCAGCTTTGGTCTCCCTCGGCTTCTTTTCCATTTTGTTGGTTCCCAGAGTACAAACTTAGAGGCAACGATGTCTGGGTGCCTGACGCAGTGAGCTGCCAATTTCATCCTTCTTATCCTTATTTTCTCAGTGACTAATGGCAGATCTTGATATAATTGCTCATTAGTAAGTTTCTGCTCCCAGGAGATATTTAGGCACATTCGGAACATTTTTGTGTAGCATCCATTTATCAGTTTAGTGTTATATATAACCATGAAGTTATCACCTGTCGCCACTCTACTGCTCCCTAAAAACTATTCATTAACAAAATCTATCAGCAAGCGTTTGACTCGGAACTCTTTTTAGTGCACATTGGTAGTGGGCCTGATTTTCCTTTTGAAACCTTGCAGCCGTTGACGGCGGTCAGCCCTGGAGAAGGACGCAGATCGGTGAGAACGTCGTCTACACCGACGTCTGGCAGCGGGACAACTTCTACCACGCAGTCCAAGCGGAGCTAGCCGGGCGAGGCCTCATGACGCTCGGCGTGGAGTTTGACGACATGACGCTAGATGGCTTCACGAAGCTGAACCTCGCTGTGCCCGACATGCAGAAAGTAGACATAGGGAAGCCTGCCATGCGCCTGCGCATGAAGAAATCGGACGAGGAGATCGCACTCATCAGGTGTGTACGTCCAACTTTTTCTTGCTATGTATCGTCACATTTCACTGATCTGACAGGTGTGCCCTGAAAATGGAACAATAAATGTGTTTAGGGCTTTATTTTGATGTCTAATGTAGTCTTATCTATATTATAATGGCCAAAATACATATCTTTATATAGAATATATTGGTTGTTGGAGCAAACTTTTCAAGACGTTAACCCAAAAGATTCTAGAATTCAGTTAGAATGGTTGAATATTAATTTCTTGTATTCCCCACCCGTTCCCAAATTCCTGTATCTGTGGTCCATTTTGCTGCGGGGTTGGAACAGAGAGGGCGCGCGTATTGCCGACCTGGGCGGGTGGGCTGTGGTGGAGGCGCTAGAAGAGGGCGTGCCTGAGTATGAGCTGGCGATGCAAGCCTCCAACACCATGATACGGGAAGTGGCCAGGGCCTACCCGCATGGAGAACTCATGAACAGTCAGTACAAACTTACTTATGCAAGTAGAGTTTTGGGATGCGACGTCAAGGCCGCCATGTTGAATGGTTAAACTCAGACGAGTCAGACTTCATGTGTATGATGTGAAATGATTATTCCTCTTTGCCGGGATATTATATCGTTCAAATTGAAATTTAGTATGCCAAATTGCCAATGTTAAAAAATCTTCAAGCGCCAGTTCTCAAGACTGACTTTGTCCCCTTCCTTCAACTCAGCTTGGGCCTGGATCCAGTCAGGGATCAACACTGACGGAGGACACAATCCTCTGACGTCACGGCGCGTGCGCAATGGAGACATCATGTCACTCAACACCTTCCCCATGATTGCTGGGTATGACCGTAATTTGTCACGTTTTCAATTGACTCATGAAATTTCATTTGATATGGAGCCTTGAGATTTTTGAAAGGAACTTGGATCACCCTACAGTCATTTTTTATTTGCTAAACTGTATGAGATCATTGACTCTAGTAAACCTATTAAACAGCCTTACTTATGAATCGTCTATATTTGCATGACTACGACGTACGTAATTACTGGACGCTTAAATTTGAACTTGGCTAATTTGCATATACAGTAACATAATCACGACAGTGTAACGTAATCATAATACTGTACATGCGAAATTTAAGGTCTTAGTAACTATTCTAGGTTCAACAGACCAGCCAGTATTGTGTGTCCTATATTCATTGTATATTTTGGAGTAAATCCTATTTGCATATCTCTGTCCCAATATCTCAGGTACTACACTGCCTTGGAGAGGACATTGTTCTTGAACCACGCCTCCGACGCACATCTTGCTATCTGGGAGATCAACAGTAAAGTAAGGCCGGTTGCCATATTGCCATGTCACATTCGTCTCAAGCATGGGTTTATATTAACATAGCAAACTTTGTTATCAAACTCATTGTATTTTTTTCTCGTGTGTGCGATTACATAATTGTTTTTAAATTTGTGTGTTGTTTCATCGATAGACATGAGCTCTTTTACTTTTACTTTATTTGGACCAGTCGTGAATGTATTTTATACAAATGTACGTTAACTGACATGACTCATGAGACAAAAACGGTTGAACGACATTTGTGGACGGTCGGTCCTGTGAGTGCAATTGCCTTAGTTGGAAAAGAGTGTAGACCTTTTCAGAACTTCTGAGTGTTTTAAGTCTCATGTCTCTACTGTGGTGTACACCCCTGTGCCTACTAGGTACACCGGCGGGGCCTGGAGCTGATCCGACCGGGAGCGCGCTGCTGTGACATCGCCGCTGAGCTGAACGAGATCTACCGGGAACACGGGGTGTTGAAGTACATCCCCATCGGCTACGGACACTCCTTTGGCTCTCTCTGTCACTACTACGGGAGGGAAGCAGGTCTGGGAACAGATTTACTACAATATTTGGTCGGGATTCAATTTTGGATACATTAGAAATTCATTCATATTTTCTTGAATCACCATGCTCAAAGCAACTTGAGGGCCCAAACTTATAGCACTTTTTTTCTGAGCACAAGAGCTAACTTGTTCATAACGCATGATATCAAAACCGGAAGATCCTCGGCAGTACCAAGGAAAGCCGCAGGGGGGGGAGGCAAAATCTGACAATTTCTTCGATAAGTCATGACATAACCACACCACTAGTACTGCTAAACCACAAACATACTAACGCTACAAAAACATGCATCGACTTCTACGTAGCCGAAGCTAATAATCAAAGATTTTTGAAACCCTTTTTTTTAACCTCCTTGGTAAAACCATACATTTAAAGCAAGGAATTCGTGCTACATTGGAATGTGCATCATGTATATATGCTTTCTTCTGTCCTCGTTCCCAGATTTGGAGCTGCGAGAAGACATCCCGACCGTTCTCGAGCCCGGGATGGTCGTCTCCATGGAGCCGATGATCAGTATTCCAGAGGGCATGCCGGGAGCGGGCGGTTACCGGGACCACGACATCCTGGTGGTGACGGAGGACGGGGCGGAGGACATTACAGGCTTCCCCGTTGGTCCGGAACACAACATCATCAAGAAGACATAGCCATGCCCGTATAAGGCATTAGTAAGGTCGTCAAAATAATCGTTATTAGAACATCAGCCGGATGTAATCGAATAAAGGATGAGCTTGTTACATTAAAAGACATAATTACCTGCTTGAAAAACAATACGAACTTATAGTAGATTAATACAACGCCAATACTGACTGAAATCCCATGGTAACTTAGTTGTTCATATTTTGACAAACTTCTCTTTTTTAGTCCAGCTGACACGTCTACTTAGACTAATTATACGTTTCGAGCCGTAACACCCATCATAATACGTAATATTAATTACTTATGCACTCACACACACGCCAATTTCGCTTTTATATTGAGTTTGAACATGCAAACCCCATTTAATCATCCTATGCGGTTTTCAACATGAACCAGGTTTTCTGCGTGGAAAGATCGTTTTTGCGCGCTCCCCCAAAATACGGCCAGCGCGCTCATAGAAGTCTAGTTTGCACCAGAAGATAGCGGTCACCAATAGCCAAAGGGCTAGAGGTGCTCTGCTGCTGTGGTGATCTTGAAATACTTTGCCGCTACAATCAGTGATTTCGACTCTTTCTGCATCTTGTCCGCGCACTTCCCTATTAATTTAAACCCAGTTTTAGTTAATAGCCACAGGCAGCTGATATGAGGACGACTTATAAAAATCACCGCGTTCCTGAAGAAGACGAAATGAACTTTTAAGTTCATTCGGTGAAAACTAAAAAAACTATTTTGACATTTTGCAAATCGTGTTCGATAGAAACGTTATCATCGGCTCATTAGTCTTTCTTTAACCTCCTTGATTACATGTACTCCGTATAAAGGTTATAAATTCAAGGAACTTTCAGGTCCCCGAAAACGCGAATGGAACGTTCCAAAGATCCTCCCTTGTCACGTGACAACCTTGCGGCCCGAAGTATCGTTTGCTCTGATAGGAGAATGTTGACATTTTGTGTTGAACTTTTCCGGCTCAAATATCCATTAACAATCGAAATCCTTCATCTGAGACTGTTTGTCCACATTGGCGAGGAGATGTAGCGTTCAGCCAGGCGGTATATGGACAGATTCTGTGGGAAAGATGTGTTCAACAAGTCCTCGTGCCGAGTGGCTCAAGCCAAGGAACCCCCCAGATTTCAACATCACTCAGTACAACGTGGATAAGAATATAAATAGGGGGAAGGTTCTGTAAATATGGCGTCTTCCAGTTTCTTAAACCCGACGGTTTGTGAGGTGAGTTACGATGATGAGATCCGGGCTGGTGGACAACGGGAGGTGGTGGCGGCGTACTCCCGACCGAGAACCGGCGGGCTGTCCCCTCCCCGCGCCCGCCCGCAGGTTCTCCGCGACACGCCGTCCCTGTCCTTCGGAGACTACGAGGAGTACCGGGAGTACGTCAAGTGCATCTACCGGGACAGCAGGCCCGTCTCACAGCTAACGTACTCGGTAAGGGAATAGTCAACAACAGAGTGGTGTAAATAACAAAAAGTGGTGAGATATATGAGGGCCTGCATGCCTTTTTCCGTTAACCCTCTCAACACGTCATAAATTTTTTTCCTGTATACCATATACGACATATAATTTCAGTCTATACAGGTGTCAATTAGTACTTTTTGTGTATTATTATTACAGCTGTTATGTAAGGAGTAGACTAGGGAAACTATATATTGCTGGAAAGCTCACAGAATGGCCTTTCCAAAACAAGCAAAATAAATATCATACCATCAATCTGAGGACAGCAATCGTCATGGAAACCACTCAAAAACACATTTGCAACACTCCCAAAAAAGCTTCACAAAAGAAAACATTTGGCTAGGGACTGAGTTTTTTGTGTCACTTATCATAAAACTATGTAGAAATACTCAATTATACATACACAATGCTGGTATGCTGTTAGAATGACCAAAAACTAAAAATCAAAGCATGATTTCAAATAAGTTCAGTGTTGATAAACAAATATTCACCCCAATAATAGTTGTGCCCCCCTCCCCACACCTGTAGTTGTACTATTAAAATAATGAATATGCCTTGTGCTAAATGGCAATTTATTTTTCTGGATGTTCTCCACATATCAGGGAGTCAAATAAATCCTATTACTTATGACTTGGGTAGAGAAACAGTATCAGAGTATCTAAAATGTCAATTGAGACCAGTGACCTTTCTGACCTGACCTGGTCCTCCTCATGCCCCAAGAAAAACAACAAGGAAGCATGCATGTAGAACTCATTAGACACGGTGATATCAGCTCATTTGATCTCAACAAAAACAGCTGGGTGTTTGCCTTGCTGTCCCTCAAGGATTTCCCTGTCATCACTCCTGTAAGCCACCAACAAAATTATCCACCAAATTGTCTCCATTTCTGCTAAATTTACTAAATAAACCTGTAGAAAACTGAAGCCAAAACACACGCTGGAGGCCTCAGAAACAGGACTCAAATGCTACATCCCTTCTGGTTGGTCAAAGATACAAGCATCCTGATTGGCAGACTCTGCCAAATTTCCCATTTCACAGTAGTCAGTTTGAATTTCCCGCCGGAATTAAACCTGAAGCCACGATCCTGGCTTCTCGTGTCCTATGGGAAAGCCACGATAGTGGCTTCTCGTGCTGAGAGGGTTAAGCGTTACGAGCCATTTTAATTCACCGTTAATCGTTACCGACCTGCTTTAATTCAACGTTAATCGTTATCGGTATATTCTTCGTGAAGCGTTATTGGTCGTTTTATTTCAACGTTAATCGTTATTTGTTATCATAAATTCATCGTTAAGCGTTACCAAGAAATTATTCGTAACAAAAACCCACGAAGTCAAACGCCAGAGTCCCTGAAAATGCGGCGTTTCAAAGGGTCCAGATTTCAAAATTTCCCGGTCTCCCGGCCTTCTGCTCTGAACATGGTAAAATCTGTTGCGGAAGCGTCGCTCTCAAAAACCTTTTCAAAACAGATTTCGGTGTCACATTTAGCTTTGTTTCAGGCAAAATGTACTCCTCGAAGTGCAGAAAATGAGGTTTCTCCGGACCTCCCTTGCGACGCGTCGGCTTGTGCCTTTGACCCTCACGACGACATGGCGAAAATATGTTGGTGGCGTGGGTCCTCGCCCCAGCAAAATTTGTCCTTCAAAATGCAGGAAATGGCGTTTCAGACGGTCCAGATTTTGAAATTTTCCCGGACTTATTTTGCAACGTCTCGTGACTTCCGAGCTCGATATAGTAAAAAATATGTCGGGGTGGAGGTCAAAGCTATAACCAGGTGTAATTTTGATGAAAATGCCAGTAAGCTAGCAAGATGGTCTGTCGGGAAAATTTGCCGAAAAATGCAGAAAATAGCATTTCAGAGGGTAGTGACTTAAAAATTTCCCGTGGAGCATACCCCCGGACCCTCCTAGGATGCATCGCGCCTTCGGCGCTGCATGTGCTGAAAATTTTGTCAGCAATATAATAATTCACCACCCCATAAGAAATTTGCTGTCGCCGCCTCTGTAGAGAGAAGTTAGGAGAACACTGCCCCGGGGAAGCAAAAGTCATTGACGCAGCTGACATTGTCCCTAGTTATTCCTCCGAATTCTGGACTCCTTTTCCGTCTCACAGTGTCATTTTTCAGATACTTTTACCCATTGAGCGTTGTACGAATAGGAATGCACGTCAATCATTGCAGTTATGCTTTGTAACCCCTTCTGAATTTACCGTTAAGCGTTACCAGGCCTCCTGAATTTACCGTTAAGCGTTGCCGGGCCTCTTGAATTCACCGTTAACCGTTACCAAGACCCCCCCATGCAGACCCTCATATATTGAAGAAAACAAAAAGTGCACCTGTCTCTGAAAACCCAAAGGGGTGCTTGCGTTCGAAATCACAGGGGTTGGGGGTATGGTTATGATTCTATTTATTTATTTAGATTTTAATCATCTAACATTTTATATTTTGATTTTATTTGATTATTATTTTAGAGACCCCTGAATTGGTGTTTGATTACCTTTTCTTCTAGTCACCAAAGTGGAATGAACGAAGGCAAAAGTTGCTGACAGTCTAATATCTCTTTTTTGGGATTAGTGGCGTACAAATAAGTCAAAATTCACAACGGTCATTACATCTGAACGGTGAATGCAGAATGCCCTTGACTCATCAACCACCTGTAGCCAAAGGCAAAGAGTCTACTATAATCTTTTCTAATGCTGTGTTGCATTTTACTGTGGCCATCTTAGGTGAGAAATGCGCCATATATATGCTGTTTCCATGTGAAAATTTTTTGTTTGACTCCCAACAAAGCTATATAGCAGGTAAGGTTATCAACTGAAATATTTCTCATTCTTCTCCGAGCAGGTGTGTGTTGTGTATACACAAACCTTTTCACAAAAGAATTACATATATAGTCAATACCTGGAGCAGATTGTTGTAGTTTATGTGGCATTTTTGAACGGGTCGATGTAGCTTAATCGTTTTTAATAAGTGCATTGTTCAGTTGCACATAAATATAGAGCCGTTGCTTTGTCTTATCAGTCCTGTTGTACTTTCACCTGTATGACCCGTAATTGCGATACGAGGATGTCGACTGTATCAACCTGGGACTGTTTGTTTACTCAGCGTGGTTACTTGGCGTATTGAGTGGCCTGTGTGGCCATTGTTCAGAATGAATGGGTATTCACCTCTCCACACTACGGTAAGGACGGTGTTTAATCCCCCCCATGCTGCCAAACCCTGTAACCAATACAAATCTGATTTCATGCCAAAAAAGGCCAACCTCTAAGTCTGACTAATTGCTGGATAATCTTACACAAAAGTCTAAAGGAAATATCACCTTTCTGTATAATTGAAAAGAGGATATCCCCCTCCATTTGTTACCTTAATGTTAGCCCCACTGGTATTACAGTAATTTGAAGGAGTCAATGGCTAGAGCTTTAAGGTACAAAATGTATGATCTTGTAGCTTAAGTGAGTTCCAGCATTAGTTACTGTTATGTATCTACGGGTCAACTAAGATAGGATTGTTTCTTGGGAGGGTCTTTTTAGCGAATGCCCACAAACGCCCACTCTAGAGAAGTCCGCGCTGCACGAATCTCATTTTTTTTGCTTGGAATATGTCCACGTTGTGCTCCCATGTATTAATCCTGAGTTTCAAGTCAATCCATTGACCCGAAGTGACATAAATCAAAGTTTTCGATTCTCGATGGTCTTTTTAGCGAACGCCCAGCAAAATGTCTTTTTAGCGAATGCCCACTATATCCACAAAAATATCGGCCGTCGCGCAACGACACCTAAACCTACCGCCACAAACATGTTCAGGATGGTGTCCCATTGATGTGTACGGAGTTTCCGTGCTTTACAAGCATTTTAAGTCCCTGTTTTTGGTCAAAATGTACGGCGACGATACTACCATACTTTAACTATAGCAATTCAAAATGGCGGGCACTAGTCATGTGACCTCCTTGCGGGACTGTTCTATAAGTATCGCGGGAGGGACTGTTGTAGCATAGCTTCTCATACAACCATTTTAGAGTGAATTCTGAAGAAGATTTTCATTTCATAGTGCTATCATCTGACTGATATTTACAATGTGGTCATTTTTTCTGTGCTATTATTACCCAGGTTTGAGGAACTAAGTGCAAATTTGGATATTGATTCACCTCAGTGCCCAATTAATGTACAAAAGGCTCAGACACATTAGTGTTATAAACCTGAATAGGGGCAGGTAACCAATACTAGAAAAACATAGCTATTTATTATTAACAATACTATTTACATTATAATAATAACTCTTAACCAAACTGGACTTTTCTTAAATTTATTTATCACAGAAACATTGTTACAATGAGGATTTGATTAGATGAGTATCTGTTACAGTGTGTACAAACTTATTTCAAATACAAAAATGTATTTCGTTTCACTTCCTAAATATTTTTAAAGTATTGGAAGAAGTTGACACATAAACAATATTAATTGCATTATTTATGTGCAGTAAAATGTGACCACATGCTATCAATAGCCTAATAAAATGTTGGAACATGGCACAAGCGGGCTCCTCTTCTGAGTACAGAAAGGAAATGTTTTATAACATTTAGTTATGACGTAGAAAATTTCAATTGTAAAATGTACCTTTATTAACATTTACAAACAAATTGTTTTTTTCTCTTCTTGATAAATGACAACAATACAGGTAAGTAAGGTGTGTTTCCTTTTATAACAGACTAGGTAAGACACCGTACAGGTAAGTAACGTGTATTTCCTTTCAGTACAGACCAGGTAAGACACCGTACAGGTGAGTAAGGTGTGTTTCCTTTTATAACAGACTAGGTAAGACACCGTACAGGTAAGTAACGTGTATTTCCTTTCAGTACAGACCAGGTAAGACACCGTACAGGTGAGTAAGGTGTGTTTCCTTGACTAGAGACTAGGTAAGACACCGTACAGGTGAGTAACGTGTATTTCCTCTGATTACAGACCAGGTAAGACACCATACAGGTGAGTAACGTGTATTTTCTTTGATAACAGGCCAGGTAAGACACCATACAGGTAAGTAAGGTGTGTTTCTTTTATAACAGACCAGGTATGACACCGTGCATGTGAGTAACGTGTATTTCCTTTGATTACAGACCAGGTAAGACACCATACAGGTGAGTAACGTGTATTTCCTTTCATTACAGACCAGGTAAGACACCGCACAGGTGAGTAAGGTGTGTTTCCTTTGTCTATAGACCAGATAGGGTATTACACAGGTGAGTAAGGCGTCTTTCCTTTGCCTATATACAATATAGGCCATTATACAGGTGAGTAAGGCGTCTTTCCTTTGCCTATAGACCAGATAGGGTATTATGCAGGTGAGTAAAGCAACTTTCCTTTGCCTGTAGACCAGATAGGGTATTATACAGGTAAGTAAGGTGTCTTTCCCTTGCCTATATACCAGATAGGCCATTATACAGGTGAATAAGGTGTCTTTCCTTTCCCTATAGACCAGATAGGCCATTAAACAGGTGAGTAAGATGTCTTTCCTTTGCCTATAGACCAGATAGGCCATTATACAGGTAAGTAAGATGTCTTTACTTTGCCTATAGACCAGACAGGGTATTATACAGGTGAGTAAAGGAACTTTCCTTTGCCTATATACTACCATATAGGCCATTATACAGGTGAGTAAAGCGTCTTTCCTTTGCCTATAGACCAGATAGGTATTAAACAGGTGAGTAAAGCAACTTACTTACCTGTATAATGCCCTATCTGGTCTATAGGCAAAGGAAAGACGCCTTACTCATCTGTGCGGTGTCTTACCTGGTCTGTAATCAAAGGAAATACACGTTACTCACCTGTGCGGTGTCTTACCTGGTCTGTTATAAAAGGAAACGTACCTTACTTACCTGTATGGTGTCTTACCTGGCCTGTTATCAAAGGAAATACACGTTACTCACCTGTATGTTGTCTTACCTGGTCTGTAAACAAAGGAAATACACGTTACTTACTTGTACGGTGTCTTACCTGGTCTGTGAACAAAGGAAATACACGTTACTCACCTGTATGGTGTCTTACCTGGTCTGTAATCAAAAGAAATACACGTTACTCACCTGTACGGTGTCTTACCTGGTCTGTTATAAAAGGAAACACACCATACTTACCTGTATGTTGTCTTACCTGGCCTGTTATCAAAGGAAATACACGTTACTCACCTGTATGGTGTCTTACCTGGTCTGTAATCAAAAGAAATACACGTTACTCACCTGTACGGTGTCTTACCTGGTCTGTTATAAAAGGAAACACACCATACTTACCTGTATGTTGTCTTACCTGGCCTGTTATCAAAGGAAATACACGTTACTCACCTGTACGGTGTCTTACCTAGTCTGTAGTCAAGGAAACATATCTTACTCACCTGTACGGTGTCTTACCTGGTCTGTAATGAAAGGAAATACACGTTGCTCACCTGTAAGGTGTCTTACCTACTCTGTAGTCAAGGAAACACACCTTACTCACCTGTACGGTGTCTTACCTGGTCTGCTATAAAAGGAAACACACCTTACTTACCTGTACGGTGTCTTACCTGGCCTGTTATAAAAGGAAAGACACCTTACTTACCTGTATTGTTGTCATTTATTAAGAAGAGAAAAAAACAATTTGTTTGTAAATGTTAATAAAGGTACATTTTACAATTGAAATTTTCTACGTCATAACTAAATGTTATAAAACATTTCCTTTCTGTACTCAGAAGGGGAGCCCGCTTGTGCCATGTTCCAACATTTTATTAGGCTATTGATAGCATGTGGTCACATTTTACTGCACATAAATAATGCAATTAATATAAAAATAAAATGAAAATATTTAGGAAGTGAAACGAAATACATTTTTGTATTTGAAATAAGTTTGTACACACTGTAACAGATACTCATCTAATCAAATCCTCATTGTAACAATGTTTCTGTGATAAATAAATTTAAGAAAAGTCCAGTTTGGTTAAGAGTTATTATTATAATGTAAATAGTATTGTTAATAATAAATAGCTATGTTTTTCTAGTATTGGTTACCTGCCCCTATTCAGGTTTATAACACTAATGTGTCTGAGCCTTTTGTACATTAATTGGGCACTGAGGTGAATCAATATCCAAATTTGCACTAAGTTCCTCAAACCTGGGTAATAATAGCACAGAAAAAATGACCACATTGTAAATATCAGTCAGATGATAGCACTATGAAATGAAAATCTTCTTCAGAATTCACTCTAAAATGGTTGTATGAGAAGCTATGCTACAACAGTCCCTCCCGCGATACTTATAGAACAGTCCCGCAAGGAGGTCACATGACTAGTGCCCGCCATTTTGAATTGCTATAGTTAAAGTATGGTAGTATCGTCGCCGTACATTTTGACCAAAAACAGGGACTTAAAATGCTTGTAAAGCACGGAAACTCCGTACACATCAATGGGACACCATCTTGAACATGTTTGTGGCGGTAGGTTTAGGTGTCGTTGCGCGACGGCCGATATTTTTGTGGATATAGTGGGCATTCGCTAAAAAGACATTTTGCTGGGCGTTCGCTAAAAAGACCATCGAGAATCGAAAACTTTGATTTATGTCACTTCGGGTCAATGGATTGACTTGAAACTCAGGATTAATACATGGGAGCACAACGTGGACATATTCCAAGCAAAAAAAATGAGATTCGTGCAGCGCGGACTTCTCTAGAGTGGGCGTTTGTGGGCATTCGCTAAAAAGACCATGCGTTGTTTCTTGACCTGGTTTAAAATTGGAGCAGCCGTCTTATCTTCAATGGAGTAGTCTTTCATAGATATATAGACCTTTGATTTTGAAGTCGTAAAAAGAACAAGACATCAAAGATCTCCTACCTTTGTGAAATGTGTCCAGTATCTGTGAACTTGTTTTATTCCTTATTGTGAGTTTCTTGCATATTGTGTTTACTGGTAATGGATATTTCCCTCTGGCTCCCTTTGACCAACAGAGATGGACGATATATCATATGGCAGAAAATGGAAGACAGGAAACGAGATAACCTTTTTTGGGACCTTTGACCTAACTTGTTCCTGACTGCCTAGCATGTGGAAAACATCATTTGTTCCTGTCAATCTGTGTTTACACCATTTTCTTGTCATTTTACTGTATTCAGGTACAACTACGGAGTGTTTGGCAAGTCCATGAACCAAGAAATTGAAAAACTAAAAGGGGCCCGAAATGAGCATTAGGTTGTTCTTTTGTCATGTGGCAAGTCTCAGTTGCCCAATCCAATGCCTGAATACCTCCAACTGTCTGGTAAATGTTTGACCAGTAAGATAACAATCAGAAGTGCACACCTGGCTTTCATCTGCCTAATCTATGGATTACTCCTCAAAGCCCATCAGAAGCCAGTTACTGCATACATATAGTTACATCTGAAATCCTATAGCAACTGTGGATATACCTTAAAGGAACAACAATGAGGCAATATGTAAAAGATTTGCTTTCAGCATTAAGAGAATTTCTTTGCTCGCATAACAGTAACCATTTTTGTCAGATTGCTTACATGATACAGACACGTTTTGATAGCAACAACATCTCCAAAGTGTAAGTCTCTTTAGTTATTTTTTACATACCTTTAGGGACCGTACGGCATTTAGCGAGGGGGGAGGGCCGGTCGCCAGGGGGGGGAGGGCCAAGCAAAAAAATATTTTGCCAGGGGGAGGGCCAAGCAAAAAAAAATTGACTTGGGGGGAGGGCCAAGCAAAAAAAAAAAAACTTGGTCTGCCAGCAAAATATGTCCCTTAAAATCCAAGAAACGGCGTTTCAGAGGGTCAAGATTTCAAAATTTTTCTGGACCTCTGCAAGGGATCGCCGATGGTTGGCGCTCGGGACACAGTGAAAATGCGAAAGGGAGGGGGCGGAGCTTATGCATGACGCCCTCGAAAACCCTTTTCACTTACAGAAATGTTATTAAACTCTAGATTAATCTGCCAGCAAAATTTACCCCTGTCTTATTGCCCTCAAAATGTAAGAAATTGCGTTTCAGAGCTAGAGGGTAAATATTTGCAAATTTCCCTGGACCCCTTTTGACGTGACCGGCCTCGCGCCTTTGATGACCGACATCTTGATAATGTGTTTGGGGGGGATTTAATTTGTATTTCTAAATTGAAATGCCATTAAAGTTAGCTTTATTTGTCAGCAAAATATTTCCCTCAAACTGAAGGAAATAGCTTTTAAGAGGGTCAAGATTTCAAAATTTTCCCGGACCTACCTTGCGATTCTTCGTGCCTTTGGCGCCGGACATGGTGTTCGGAACGACTCGTTCTCAAAAACTTGAAACCCACGTATTTTTTTTTTCATAGAAATGTCATCTAACCAGCAAGTTTTCCCATAAAAAAAGCAATGCAGGAAATCGTGCCAAAAAAGCGTGGCATTTCTAAAAGATCTCCTGCAAGTCTGCGTTCTCACGCCCGCCGGCGGTTAGAGAGAGGCGACCGGTCCGACCCCGCCGTGGGAAAATCAGCGTCACGCGTCGGCGCCCCCTCCCCACTATAGTTTTGCTTAGTCGAATCGTGCTGTCGTTTTGGTTTTCATTTTTCCCCCCGATTTTCCGTAAGAACCACAGAACCAAGAAAAAGTTCAAAATATATGTAAATTGAAAATAGTTTCCGGCAAGCCGCTCAGGTCCGCGAGCTTGCAAATACGTAAATTTAGGGCGCGGGGCGCGCGCCGCTTCGTAGCGCAAATCTACTAGAAATCCAGATACAAATGCTTTTTAGGTGTTGTTTTAATATCAAAACAATGAAATAGCTTCTATAAAGCAGATATTTATCCCTCTATTAAGCAGATATTTCGAGCCATTCTGTTTTCCTTTTTTACTAGGGGTCAGAGAGATCTGCTTCTCGATGAAAATCATGAGTATGACGCAAAGCACATTTCCAAATGGGAGCGCAGTGTTTTATTGGCGTCTTGAATATTTTTTTTTCAAAGTTGATAGGAGGGGGGAGGGCCTAGCAAAAAAATATTTTGCCAGGGGGAGGGCCTAGCTAAAAAAAAATTACCTGGGGGGAGGGCCTAGCAAAAATTTTTTGACCCGACCCTCTGGCGACCGGCCCTCCCCCCTCACTAAACGCCGTACGGTCCCTTAGAATGATAGGGAGTTAGGATATCATATTGGTAAGGTGAATCTAAGGTATGTTCATTGTTTGCACACGATTTAAAGCCAATGTTTGAAGTCTGTTTAATGAAGTTTTCTATGATGTTTTGAAGGCAAGAAGTTTCAGGTCGCTAAGTGCTACAAGCAAACTTTCTTGACTTTGAGAGCAGTGTAATTAATACACAATGTACCAGCTATCACTCAGGGCATCAAATACCTAGTCTGGGTGTCCTCCTTATTTAATAGTTTGCCAGGGCTCCCATACCCCATTTGATATACTAACAGGTTCAATAGTTGCCTTGTTAGTTTACTGGGGCTTCAATGCTCCCCCCTTAGCAACTGGCCATGGTTGCTAAGGGGAAGTTTAGGAGTGCCGGAAGACGGCAGATGTTATCCTGACTGCAAAATATGTTCTGCAATTTGCAGCAGAAAAGAAATCAAAACATACAAATAGTTGCAGGCTACAAAAAAAATTATAATACTGCCCAGAGGAATTTGTCCTTCTAACTGGAAATCCATTCAGATAGTATTTTTGATAGCCAAGTAGCAGCCCTGGGTGCAAATTTTGAAATAGATTTAAAGGTGACAACTTCTGTGATACATGGAAGGAAAGATTCACAGGGACGAAGATAACCTGTTATTTGGTCACCATAGCAACAGGAAGTCCTGAGATTTAGGTCAGTAAACTCGTTAACATGAAGGCTCACTAATCTTCCTAATGTGTTTTTAATCGTGCTAATTGTTATGTACCTGTTCCAGGCTTGAGAACTCAAGAGATAAAATATGGTGCCTTAAGGCCTGTGACGGTAATAACAGATTATTTTGTGGTTTGGGGGAGTCAGGTAGGTCTGTATGTTTACAGAGTTGGATATTTGAAAAAACTCTATTCATATGCTATTTATGTAACACCCCAAGACAATTCTTTATCTAGAATCTACAGATATTTTGGCTTTTTACATGGACTGGATAGATCAATGGAAAAATTATCTTGAGAAATTTCTGAGACACAATTTCCTTACCCGAGACGATAATGGTGAAAAAAGAACGAAAGTGATAATGAATTTATGATTACCAATTAGACAATAACAGTAGGTTTATGGAACTTAAAAACCTTAGATTGAAGTCATATTTGCATGCACATTCTACAACACTGAGGTATGAGTTTTCTCGTGGTATTTATTGATTGATATTGATTTGTATGTATTGGAATGGCCCCTACTGAAGCATCTCTTGTAAACTAGTCTAACTGGTAATTGAAATTTGCATGTAAAGCAGCAAAGCTCCTAACCTGACCCTCCTCTTATGTTTGAAAGTGGAATAGCCTGGAGAAATGTTGTACCATGTTGTCATGGTAACCTCCCAAACAGCCACAGGTGTAATCCTTGATCCAGGCAAACTGTCATAATGTTGTATGATAAATTACTTTAGTTGCATTCATTAAATCACTGTTTCTACTTTTGAATGATCACTGTACTTGTTGTTATAGTCTTGAGAAAAGTTGTTAAAAACTTCCAAAAACATAAACATATTCAATTTCATGTTTTTACAACTTGAATAAACAAATTTGCAATGCCTGATGTACAATGGCTATCTTTCAAATCAGAATAAATTCCAAGGCAAGATGTGTCTTTTGCCTGTCTCAGCATTGCTATGTACAACATGCATGCAGGCAGTTTTATGATCTACTTGTTATTGAATAATCTCCTAGCTATGGTAAAACTGAGTCTTTACTATTTGACGTTTGGGTTCGTTGACAAGAAGGCTGAGTCTGTTCTTTTGATCTCTTTGTACAAACACTACTAATCTGAGTAGTTTATGTTCAGAAGCACCTATTATTGACAAGTTTCCATGGCTGCAGTAAAAGGCTTGTAGTACTTCCCTGGGTACTTCATGCTTGGTTTATAGGCATGTAGTTGGCTAGGAGACAGGTCTGTACTGGAATGGCATCGCCTTGTTTTTGCCCCGAGCTGGTACAGAGTGACTTGTGTGTGGCACTTACAAGTCTAGCCTTAGGGGCAGAGACAACCCAATCCTTCTGAGAAAGTGTTCGCCATGAGTGGGGGTTACAGGACAGCTATAAGGAGACCATATATTCCCGCAGTGGTGAGTCGAAGGATTTATGACCTGCAAACCTAAGTTATTAAGGGTTTAGTTTCATACTCATGAGCTTTGTTACAAAATGTTTACTTTGTGAATTTGGTTTAAAGGGCCTGGAAAAACTGTTTTCTTTTTAGCATTGGCTGTTTTTCTTGTAAGAAGAATATGATTCAACCATGTCTTATGGATTTGCCACCCAGAGGTTTTACAAGGTTTGACTTCAGGCCTGACTTTTGGCAATAGGTCAGACCAATAACAAAACATACATTGTAGCTACCCAAATCCAATCAGGCCAAGATTTTACATGTCGTCAAGTTTTCTATGGTTATAATTGGCTTGTGTAGTCAACAGTGAATACAGTAAATCCTTAGATGTTCTAGTTAGAATGTTATCAGTTATCCTTGAATGTGTTACTGTAAGAAAGCAAGAAAGCTCATGATAAGTCATACACATAGTTTCAAGCTTTTTTTCCTTATTGTTCCTGATGATGATGATGATGATGATGATTGTTCCTTATTGGTTCTAAGGTATAAACAGTCTTTGATATATTTGGCTATTTATACACAGTAAGGGTTATCGCCTCCCAGAATGTAGTTGAATTTATCTATCAAAGACAAATTCTTTAGAGCAAGAAAAAAATGTAAACAACTTTATCATCATGTGTTTATCATTATATCGTGAACAATCCATAAAACAAACAAAGTGGCAACAATGGAGCGATACAAGAACTTTGATCTAATCAATAAGTGTGCACTACAGGAAAGTCCACTGGAATAGTTCTCCTTGTGTCAAACTCATAGTCTTGCAAAACAGTTCAGTCCTTCCCGCACCTGTTGAACAGGGTCATTATAGTAATAGCAGGACACTCCCCAGTGCATCCTGACAGACATCATTAGGGCCCGGCAAATCGGCCCATTTTAGAACAATACCCGGAGATTTACCGACAAAGGGACATGTGGCAGGGAATGTGCCAGGGAACGTCCGCAGGTGCCATGATTGATGATTGTTATTTTTTCATGGCCTTTTTTCTGTCCCGTTTGCAGTTTCATTGACTGTGGAGCCATGGAGGAGCCGTTTTTGCAGTGTATTCCTATAAGGATTGAACCTCATGTATGTGTATTAGAAGTATACTAGTGGTGGAAATGAAGGTGTTAGAGAATGATAGGAGACTGTTGGAAGGTGAGGAAGCATGGTGTTAATGATTTGGCAGGTGTAATCTTTATGTCCCAACATGATTGTATAGTAGTTAGTACTCTTACTAGCTGGGTCATAATTCTTTTTACTCCACAGCCGAGAAATACCCCCAGCACTCCATTCATCGGCAACACACAGACTGTTCTCCACCAGCCGGATGCCTGGGAAGCCGGGGCACGGCGAGAACGCATCCACACTGCCCCCTGTAGTGCGACTCGCCGAGTCCCCACGGCACGGACCATGCCCGGCGCGGTGCGCAGCACCCCCACGGTCCCCAACCGGGTACCGACCAGTCACAACATCAACGCTGAGACGTTCCGTAGACCACAGTGGATACCAGCTTTGAATGCATGGGTACCTGAAAATAAACAGGTAAGAAGAAGTCTTAGAGTGAAGAACTTGATGTCCTATTTGTTTTTGTTGTTGTGTGTGTGTTTGTCGGTATAAAGAAAAGTTTTGGTCTGCAGGTAGCTGCTGTAAGCATAACCTAGCCATTTCCTTTTTAACTGCAGTTGCTTATGTTTCTTTTCTACGGGATGTTATAAACAGAAAGTAATAACTGGCTTGTCATGACTTTTGTTGGCATAATAGGTTACAGAATTCAAGAAAACTTGACTGAGTCAATTCCTAGTAACAACAGGTGAAATTCATGCCCAGCTTCGCTTTGATCGTCTTAGCACTTTAAGCCATATTGACTTGTATTGATTGAGGGGATTTAGAGAATTAGGGGCTTATGTAAACTTGCTAAGTTTAAAGGTAGAAGAATGCATTGTGAAATATAAAACGATAAAACTTGTTGCTACAAGTAAGCATGTAAACTCCAGCAAAAATTTTAGATTAGAATGTTACAAATACTATTATCATAGTATGATAGTACGCCTATAGCAAAATTGTAGTTTCAGTGTTTTGGAAAAAAATTACCGTTTCGACAATAGAAAACAAAAAGTTAAGCATATCACAATGTCTTCATTATAAAGAAACAACTGTACAATTTTGGACATTTAGCTGTTTGATAGAAAAGTAATCTTCCTTTTCTGACTGTCCTCATGTATTGCTACAAAAAAAAGTTTTTTGGAAATATTTCTGACAGGTTGTTGGCCACAAAAATAAGAAGTTACAGTTGTATGGATTATATCCTTGTGTAACAGCATTTAGCAGCTTGTGGATGTAACCACTTTCATTTCGTTACATTGTAATTTGTTTGTATTACCTCCACTCCAAAGTGGTCACACAATGGCCAGGATACGCTCACCTGACCCCCGACCCATGACGGCTATCGTGTTCTCTACGGCGCGACGCTCAATGGGCGGGGACAAAGGGTCCGGGGTAGGGCGTTTGTTTGGAAACACCTCCTGCATTGTGGAGGTTTATTCTGTGGGAGTTAGGGTTTCACAAGGAAAAGAGGATGTGGTCACACTGCCTAACAGTATTAGACATGGTGCAGTGGTAGGGTTATTTTGGGATGTAAAGTATAAAGGTAGTGTTTGGATAAATCTTCCACCTGTTTAGCCACTTCTTTTACCTACCACAGGTAGGGAGCCAGACCAGTTTCTCTGTAATAAAAGTGTCCACTGTCAGTACTAGGGATACTGTAATTCATTAAATTCATTTGCTAGATCAAAATTTCATGATCTTGTATAAACATACTTTTGCAATGGTTTTATTTCACAGTCGGAGGGAAAAGGAGGTTTTCACGATGCTTCAAATTTGAGGTTTAAACAGTTCTATAGTACAGTCTGATTATACATTGGAAATCATTATTTGCGGTACAACTTTGCAGTGGACAGGTAACTGCAAAAATGATAAAACAACCACAAAATTCAAGATTTACGATATCTTTGAGTTTATTGTATAAACTCTAGCAGCAAAAAAAAGAATGTTGAGAATGGTGGTTAAAAAATTGCAAAGTTTAAAGATAAGGCAAACAAGTATGAACTCTTCACACTCTTGTCCTACTTTCAGTTTTCCCCTTTCAACATCGCTTCCACTTCGGTCTTTATTATGTTAATTTTTCAGGTCCACACACCCTTAAATTATCGAGTTCTCTGTATGCGATACAAAAGCCTGATAGAGTTTTGATAGCCTCTTGAGGTGTCCATGGTAACAACCCCTTCATATCAGCTGGTACCAGCATTTATGAGCACTTAAGTACGGCAAAATCTGAGCATTCACTGCATTAAAACACAACTAGAATACAACCATGTATGGGAATGTAACTTAAAGATATTATGTAGAGTCTTGCAGCAACCTTTTTCAAAGGCTCTGACATGATCCATACAAAGTTTTGACGACATGCCTTTGTTATGATCATTGGCATGTAACGGGGTCCCAACCATATGGCACTGAATGACCATTGTGGGTGGTGCATTTCCATATCTATAAGAGCCTCAAATGGCTGGAGTAGGACGTGTATTATTGCTGAGTGGTGGGCCAGGTTCAATTGCAGCAGGATTGTATACGTGGACATGTAGGTTATGAACTAACACTGATAATCATGGATGGAGGTTTTAAGTATGATATAGCCACTATCATCAGGAAGAGATATGTGGGAGAGGTAGGTCACAGTGTTTCCAATCTCCAAGCAGATGGATCGTAACGTATTAGGACTGCTGGGATTCTAATGAGTGTCAGAAAAACCCAGCTGTCTGGAAATGTTACAGTCTTCCACCTAGCTTCTGCTTGGAGGTAATTTGTGTTGAGTTGTTTGCATTGTGCAAAAGTGACACACAATGTTTAGCATAGATGTTTGGCAATCATAAATCTACATTGCATCTGAGAATGGCAGCTGTATTTTCAAGTAAGCTAATTTGTCATCAAATCAATGCATCACTTCATTGACTATACATAT
>NC_049990.1:10165559-10169253 GCF_000003815.2 Branchiostoma floridae
TGTACCTACTTTTTGTGATGTTGATATTCTGGTTTTCAGAGAGAAAAAGAGTCTGCTTACATCAACTTTGTGGGTGCTGTTAGCTTGCTGGATAGGGGGATCTATCATGAGGTGAGAACATCAGTTGCTATAATCTATACCCTCTTCCATTCTATTACAGCAACCATTGTGTTAACAAGTATCACCACAGTTATTCTCTTGGTCTGTCCATTATTTGATAGAAACAACTGCATGTACATGTATGTACTATGTACGTTTATGAAGATTAGACATGCAGGTAATAATATATGCCAAAAAGCAGTTACTCAAGCAACTGGATATGATTTCGGAAACGGTCAGACGTTTCAGACAACCATCCGGTGTCTTTCGTCAGTGTCACTGGAGAAATCTTGTTGGAGAGAGTTTATATTATGTACTACGTATCTCTCTTGCAACCTTGCTGTAGTGTGTGGCTGTCCTTTCTCCTTTACAGCAAAGCTGTTGTACATGTAATCAAAGTGCATGCATACATTTGACATACCACTTACATGTAGCTATGGTACGTTAAGTTATTTTGCTTGTCTGCTTTCTTTCAGGAGCCCAACTTAGAGGGAAGAGAACCACCACAACCATGTCCAAGATTTATGACGTAGGTTTAAATTTTGGTGTAATAATTGACTTTGGAGATGGCAACCATGTTGATGGTTTCCAAGTGGTGCCAAAATTTTTGGAGGAATGTTATACATTAGAAGAGTATGTGGATGTAGGGGTTAAAAATGTCAAGAGAATGTCAATTATGAGTATTGAGTAGCTTTATGGCAGCCTGTGTTGTTGTATTTTAATGAACATATAATATGATATAATTTGAATGTTTCAGCCACATGACGCAGTCTATGCCCATCGGACCCGTCAATGCTGCTAAGTCTGTGAAGAGGATAACCAGTAAGAGGTCGCCGACGATTCCCAAGACTCCCTTTAAGGACCGTAGGAGAGAGGACCTGCTACCAAAATCACTAACCAGGCCTCCTCAAAGTGAGCTTCAGTTCTGTGATGATATGATACATAATTTAACACTTTTAGGGATCACCAGACTTTTTGTGTCATTGGGACACAACACTTTATAATCCATAGGACTAAGGGTCCGTCCCGGTGTAGTTGATCAAACCAAGTAGGACTTGCATTAGATAGCCTCCTTGATCAAACCTGTAACAGTCAGTCTTAAGCAGATTGTACTTGTTGTACAGGTGTGTTATGCCTTGAAGCAGTTTATTGGTTTTGCAAAACAAATAAATGTGTGTTATGCCTTGTGGAAGTTTATCTGTTTTGCTGAAGTACAAGAGGCAAGTAGATTCAAACCCGGGCCGCCAGCTTACAAACCTAACGCTGCTTATTATACTAACCACAAAAAGTCAGACCATTTGGCACGGTCAGTTTTTGAACCCCACTGTTATACGATTGCTAAACAAAATGATACACAAATAAATAAACAAAATATATGATTTTGTAAGTGAACTGCCTTTTTGATGCATGTTTCTCTTCTAGCTGTAACATCCTGTTCTTATGACATTTGTAGGATATGTGAGACAAAGTGTACCGCATTATGACGATAGACAGGAGGTGAACGCTGAAGACATACTTCTCTCCGTGCCTCGCTCCCCGCCACCTAGCGTACAGGACAGCGAAGTGGCAAGGGACGAGGAGCTAGAACGACATGGAACCTTAAGGTACACTAAAATCTTCTTGAAGTTCATGCATAAGAAAGATGCAGCATTGTTGATAGATACCAAAGTCTCCAAAATAAAGGATTATGCAGATGTTATAACAGTACTGAAACACAAAGGGAAGATTTTCTTTTCTCTCCTCCTTGATTCCTGTTTTAAATGTCTTACATGGTCGTAGAACTACACAACAGTTGTCATGCAAAAACTGTTGCTGTGGACAGCAAAAGCAGCATGTGCAGGTTACTTAGGCCATGACATATGATGATACCAGATGCATTTATTACTCATGCACCATGATGTACTATTAAGTAAAACATTTGAATTCTCTTCCACAGTGACCCTCTGCACCGTCGAGAGGAGCTGGCAGACGTGGAGAGTCTAGGACAAACAGCAGGTGACCCAGAGGATGATGGGATATTCTCCATGCTGAGTGGTTACCATGGTGATGTGGTGCAGCGCAGGGGTTCAGGTGTCAGTGGTGGTGCAGGTGCAGGTGTGAGCTCAGGTGGTAGTGACTCAGGTAGCAGTGAGGAGGAGGGGCTGCAGGTGGCAGCAGGTGTGGACACTACTGGTGGTGCAGGTGGAGGGATGGGGGTGACATCTGTTGGTGGGAGCGTCAAAGGTAATTTTTGCTGCACACCACTGTAATACACTACTAACAGTGTCGTGATGTAATTGTTGAATTAAATGCTATAATTACCCAAAATGTCAAGGGTGAAAATTGTATACTTGGGCTATGGGCAAAACAAGATTTTGTGGTCAATGTTATCACATGAACATTTCGGATCACAATCTGACTTATCTTTTGGGGATCCATTGTCAGAATGTATTAACTGCTTTTCAAACTACAGTCAAAACTACAAGCCACATAAAAACAGTCCCAACCATTTTTACATAGTTAAACCCACCGTATCCTGAGTAACTACCTGACGTCAGTAACCGTTTTTCTCAGTCCCTTAGGTCTGGTTGGTTACTCAATCCAGGTTTGACTGTATTTGTGAAAGGGACAAAAAGACGGTTACCGTTCCCTGTGCCAAAAAAGAAACTCTTGAAATCTAGTTGTTTAAAAGACATGTAAGAAAGAAGAAGACAACATTTTTTTGATTTTGTTGACCAACAAAAGTAACTTCCACTGACACGTTCAGTCCAGATTAATGGTTTTACTTATAATGTAGTGTCTAACTGTAACTCCTATCCACCAGGGCTTGAGTTGTTACATGCTGTCCTGAAGAACCTGCTAGGCTCCACCAGTGTGGAGGACATAGACACAGAAGTGCTGAGGACGACCCTGGATAAACACCTGGAGGAGTGCGGCACCTGCACACACCTGGTGCGACAGGTGGTGAGGAGCCAGCTGGGCCCTGTACCTGACAATTACCTGCTGTCTGGACTAATCAGCATTCTGCCTCTCCTGTCCACAGGCATGTTACCATGGTTACCATTCCTGGTGCATGGTGGTGGTGGAGGGACCTGTCTATCACCTCTGTTTCATTCTTTCCAGACATAACTTTTGCAATATGGCTCCATTTCCTCAGGGCTGAGACTGTTGAGCACCTGATGACCATGTATTGATGGTCGAGATCAATGATGAAAGGTCATTGGAAGACCATAGAAAATCATTTAAATATTTTTGGAAGACCTCAGGGGTCATTGAAATCCTTGAAAGAACACTGAGAGATCATTTGAAAGACCTTCTGGATCATTGAGCACTCATGAAAAGATTGTTCAGACAGCCATCAACTTTGTGGAGGCTCAGCAGTCTGCAATTCTGTGAAGTTCCTACTTCACTTTTGGTGTTTTTGCAGGACACATTGGGAGGAGTAGTAGTTTGCAAACAACTACTGGTTTTACCATATTCTTTCAGCTCATCCGCAGATGTGAGGAAATTCCAATCTCCCAAAGGATGTCATTTTTGCTGTCACATTATACACATACATTTCCTATCATCTTTGGTGTAAAAATGTAACTAGGGATTAAGGATGGTACATGTATCT
>NC_049990.1:10169353-10196512 GCF_000003815.2 Branchiostoma floridae
TGAACAGACAGGTGAAGGGAACACTAGTGGTGAAGGGGAGGTGCAGGGAACTGCTGGGGAAGGACAGAGCCTGACGGATGAGGAAACATTGAAAGGTAAGTCTTAGAATAGAATCATCTTCCCAAGGAAGACACTATTGTAGAAGTTACTTTGTATTATGGTAATACCATCGACATCTATCTATTGGCCTATTTATCTATCATCCATCCATCCAGTAAAATTATGTACTCATCCATCCATCCAGGTACCTATCATTCTCATACAATTTATTTATCCATTGAATTCTGTCTATTCATCTCACACCATCCCTCTATCCAATATTCATCCATACATCCATTTTACAATATGCAGTGCCCTCTAGTGATGACTGTAAGAAGTGCAGCTTTATGCTGTCTAAAGTCAGTGTTAATGAATGTTTTGACCAAATGTTTTTTTGGGGGGGCAAATATTATGCTATAACCTTCAACACTTTAATTACATATGTCTGCAGTTGTCTTTGATTACATGTATCTGTAAGTTTTATCATGACAATCTTTAACTTATCATGATTATCCTATGCTTTCTGATAGAAAATATTATTAATGATTCCCAAAAGACAACATTGCCAAGAGTTCTGTCAGTCTATTTTGCTCTACAGTGACACATCTTCGTGAAATGATATATTCTTCATCCTTTATATCCTTTTTATCCTTCAATATCCTTTATGACAGTTAATCTTTCAAGATCAACAGAGCAAAAACAATACGTAGCTTAATGTCATATTCCAGCCCTTAGTTACAGTTCTACTACTGAAATATTCAAATGATCCCATCACTGGCAAAAATCAATCAATCAACCAACCAATTAGTCAACCAATCAGTAACCTTTATTCAGATTGGGTCACCCTTGCCCATCCTTCCTTGAGGTCCAGTGGGAGGTTGTTGCTGAGCAACCTTTGTCCAGAGCACAGGGAAAACAACACCATCTGACCTCCGGACAGGGACACTGTCGTCTGGGATTTTTCTTGGGAAGTGATTTTTGCATGAATGAGACAGACATTCAGTTAATTTCAAAAACAAGTTAGAATGATAGGCAATTCTCTTTCTTTTCTGGGACACCATTAAATGCAGCATTTTTGATAGTAGAGGGCAATTGAGTAATCTTCAATTCCACTGTACTGTATTTACAGGCAGGTCTAAGAAAGACAGGAAGGAGAGAAGACGAACTCCTACTACGTCAGTTGAGGCAACTGAAGATAAAGTAAGTACAGAAATCCTTTTAACACCGGAACTGGAGTCAGCTAAATGTATGAAAGATCATCTAAAACATACATCATGATTTGTAAACATGTATAATCATTTTCTATCATAGTTATTACTTAAGATTAAAAACCTCACTAAATATTTTTCCTATATAAGGGACCGTACGGCATTTAGCGAGGGGGGAGGGCCGGTCGCCAGGGGGGGGAGGGCCAAGCAAAAAAATATTTTGCCAGGGGGAGGGCCTAGCAATTTTTTTTTTACTTGGGGGGAGGGCCAAGCAAAAAAAAAATAGCTTGGTCTGCCAGCAAAATATGTCCCTTAAAATTCAAGAAACGTCGTTTCAGAGGATCAAGATTTCAAAATTTTTCTGGACCTCTGCAAGGGATTGCCCGAGGTTGGCGCTCGGGATACAGTGAAAATGCGAAAGGGAGGGGGCGGGGCTTATGCATGACGCCCTCGAAAACCTTCTTCACGCACAGAAATGTTATTAAACTCTAGATTAGTCTGCCAGCAAAATTTACCCCTATCTTATTGCCCTCAAAATGTAAGAAATGGCGTTTCAGAGCTCGAGGGTAAATATTTGCAAATTTCCCTGGATCCCTTTTGACGTGACCGGACTCGCGCCTTTGATGACCGACATCGTGATAATGTGTTCGGGGGGGATTTAATTTTGTATTTCTAAATTGAAATGCTATTAAAGTTAGCTTTGTTTGTCAGCAAAATATCTCCTCAAACTGAAGGAAATAGCTTTTAAGAGGGTCAAGATTTCAAAATTCTCCCGGACCTACCTTGCGATTCTTCGTGCCTTTGGCGCCGAACATCAAAAACTTGAAACCCTCGTATTTTTTTTTTAATAGAAATGTCATCTAACCAGCAAATTTTCCCATAAAAAAGCAATGCAGGAAATCTTGGCAAAAAAAGCGTGGCATTTCTAAAAGATCTCCTGCAAGTCTGCGGTCTCACGCCCGCCGGCGGCTAGAGAGAGGCGACCGGTCTTACCCCGCCGTGGGAAAATCAGCGTCACGCGTCGGCGCCCCCCTCCCCACTACAGTTTTGGAAGTCGAATCGTGCTGTCGTTTTGGTTTTCATTTTTCCCCCCGATTTACCGTAAGTTATTACCACCACAGAACTAAGAAAAAGTCCAAAATATATGTAAATTGAAAATAGTTTCCGTACTGTACGTAAATTTAGGGAGCGGGGCGCGCGCCGCTTCGTGGCGCAAATCTACTAGAAATCCAGGTACAAATGCTTTTTAGGTGTTGTTTTAATATCAAAACAATGAAAAAGCTTCTATAAAGCAAATATTTATGTCTCTATGAAGCAGAT
This sequence comes from Branchiostoma floridae, assembly GCF_000003815.2. NCBI lineage: Eukaryota > Metazoa > Chordata > Leptocardii > Amphioxiformes > Branchiostomatidae > Branchiostoma > Branchiostoma floridae. Next base: position 10,171,921 of record NC_049990.1, read on the forward strand.
ATTTATCCCTCTATTTAGCAGATAGTTTGAGCCATTCTGTTTAACTTTTTTTACTAGGGGTGAGAGATCTGCTTCTCGATGAAAATCATGAAAAAGTATGACGCAAAGCACATTTCCAAATGCGGGAGCGCAGTGTTTTATTGGCGTCTTGAATATTTTTTTCAAAGTTGATAGGAGGGGGGAGGGCCAAGCAAAAATATTTTGTCTTGGGGGGAGGGCCTAGCAAAAAAAAAATTACCTGGGGGGAGGGCCATGCAAAAATTTTTTGACCCGACCCTCTGGCGACCGGCCCTCCCCCCTCACTAAACGCCGTACGGTCCCTAAGCTCTGCGTTGTCTTCATTTTTCTGGAATATTGATGCGTTATTTTTCTGATTTACTCCCAGGCACCAAAGTCCATAATGAAGAAGACCAAGACACAGCCCAGAAGAGTCTCGGCCCCACGTGTGACCATTGAGACAGAGCCCCAATCCTCCATATCCCAGCAGACAGACACAGACGTGCCCACTGCTGTAGAGGACTACCCCATAGAGGAGGAGATCGAGTCTGTTTCTGAGGTCTCCACTATTGAAGTCCCACAGCCCAAGCTTATCCTGGATAATAAAGGTGATAACTGCAACCTGTGTGTCATTATCAAATCTGCCCCACACTCCCAGATAATTATTACTACCCCCTAAGTAAATGTACAAGTCTGTTACAATGACATAATGCATAAAACATAATAATGGACAGTTGACATCATTATAAATCTATGATTGTGAAGGTTCTCAACCAAATGTAATCACTGCCTCAGCTGAGTAAACAACTCTTGTGTACTTACCTGTCTTGGGTCTTGCTTCGTCACCGCAGTGTTTGTCTGTAAACAACATTGTTTTTCACTTAATGAATTCTATTTCAACTTAGCATTATTTCAACTTTAGTTTTAACTATGCTGTTGATAGTTGCGTTGTGTCCTTCTTTTTTAGCTTCTTAGTTTTTTTAACCCTTTAGTACTCAGATGTAGCTTTATTTTGCATCTGAAGATGATTTTATATCAGGTAGAGAAAGCTGAAGTGAGTGGTTCTAAATGTTTGTCAATTGTAGTCACCTGTTGTTGTGCATACCAAGGTTTGAAGTGTTCTTTACCCAGAGCTTATGTGCCATCTTTGTTTGATCACCAGGTAAGAAGAAGGGAAGGGACCTGAAGTCAGAGCATGCATGCAGACAGAAGTCTCCCAAGGTGTCTGCAGTGTTCTCCTTACGGAGCCCCAAGCCGAGAGACACGACGTTACAGGACGAGCTGCGGAGGCAGCAGCTGGCAGAGGAGAGGAGGGCGAAGGCGGCACAGATGTACGAGAAACTGAGGAAGAAACCGGCAGACCGAGGGGATGAGATGGACGAGGGGGAGAGGGACAGGGCACTACAGCAGGACTTTAAAGACTGTGAGTTTATCCACAAAGGCATTGCTTGTGTAGACTCTTGTATTCAATTGTCTTGTGTGGTTATTTTTCTACAGACGGCTCTTTGTTGATAACAGTGGAATCATCATTGGTGTAAATGTACTTTTTCAAGTCAGCTGTTATTGAGTTTATTGAGTTAAATGTAACAAGTAAGCAAGTAGAATTGTTTTGTATGTGTCCAATCATTGATACCTATCCTAACGTAGTCCCATCCACAATCAGTATACATTTACTGTGAATTTTGAATGAGGAACATTTCTTAAACTAAGTTATTTCACTTTGTAGTTATTTCACTTGAGTTTGTGCATTTCTACAGTACAGTTTACCGTAATGTTTAAAATCTTGAGATGTTTAGGCCATACAATGTACATGTAGCTATAAATGAAACATGCTAAAGGAAATAGTGTTGCATGATAATACATGTATTCAATTTTAGCATGTTTTATCTTGTTCCAGATGGCTTCCTCTCAAAGTATTGTATCTTCAACAAGGACAAACTCAGGATGTACCGCAAAGCCTTTGATGCTGTAAGTTCTCCATCTTTTGGACATTCTGGTAATCTTCACCATTCAGACAACAAAGTGTAGATTGTAATTGTATAAGTGGATCTACATGGTTCCAGATTTCCAATCATTTCCACTTCAGGCTTCTTACAATAGAAACTATTTTGGTCAGCTCTTGGTTCACCAACAGTCAGCATTTCCTTTCCACTTTCACTTTACCATTTGTATAAGAAAAGAAAATTTGTAATTTCTATTCTCACTGTAATAGGCATAGATAGAAGCAAAAAATCTGCGTCAAAGATGTATCATTGATATTGTAGACATTGACTCCTTGGTTTTTCCACAGGAATGATAATCATATGGTAGGGTTATAGTATTATGCTGTATTGCCATGGACTGTATACCATTGTTTGTTACAGGTTGATGAAGACAAGGATGGTTACCTGTCAGGACCGGAGGCTCTGATGGCCCTGAAGGGTGTGGTGTACTCGGGCTCACTCAGTGATGCAGAGGAATACTATGTTTACAGGGTAAGGACTTTACCTTGTGTAGTAACTTACTAAAATACAACTTTCTTCTGTAAAAATATGGATTAAAAAAAACGATATTAAAATCTTTGACGGAAGGAAGTTTAGAATGCCACTATATTTAGTACAGTGGTTGGTATTACCCAGGTGAAATGTTACAGTGTACAAATGTAAATTTCCTTAAGAATTGATGTTTCCTCAACATGTTCAATCATTTGACAAATGCAATATATGTGAATGTGGATTGTGACTGGAAAATGTCCTCATCTTGATTGAATACTGATAGAGTATGCATATTTTCACACTGCTTCTTCAAATGGACAATGAAGATTTGTCCACAAGTGAGTATTCTTCTCTTTATCTTTGTTTCTATTCTGTGACAGGCTTTTTGCACATTCAGTTCTGTCCTAGCTTCAGTGAAAAATTGTATGACAAAGACAGGTACGTCTCAACTGATCCACAGAATATTGATATGAACCAAGAGGTATTTTTTCTAACACCCTCTTTGTTTTAACAGATACTGGAGTTAGCAGACTACAAAGTAACAGAGGGAGCAGACTTCAAGTTATTTGCAGTGATGTCTGCCCTGTCTCAAAGAATAGCCTCCCTAGAGTGAGTACAGGAAAATTCTTTTGTCAACAATTTGTAGAATCTAACAGCATCAATTGTGAATCGGATATTCAAATAAAACTGAACTATGGGTTTAATATGTTAAGAAGGACAGCTGAAGCAATGAGATGAAATTAGTATGCAAGGTAGAACAGCTTTTGGTAAATATGATTATTCTAATTACATTTACAGTTGATTACTTATTATACAGTTGTGAAATGTAATGTGAATATCTTTTTTTTCTTCAGCAATTTTATGAAAGATCTGATCAGAAAGGTGGACTTTAAGTCTCTGGAGTACAAGATGTTTCGTCTAAAGGTATGTCCCAAAATATACTACCAGATGTGCCATATTTCTCACTTATTGCACTCGACACACAATATGTGCACAACTTACCAAACTGCAGGACTCTCACACTGTCCATGGTGCTGATATCTTGGTGCTGGTCCTTCCAGTGTTTCCCCTTAGATGTCCTACAAATACAGGATATTAATTCATCCCCGATTGCTGACATTTTTACACCGAAAATTGGAAAAGTGCTTGTTTTCCTAGTTGTTCTGTTTATCATATGATGTCAGAAGTTCAAAACACATTATTTGGCATGTTAACTTGCCTTGCATGTTGTTGTCGATGCCTGTTTCATTTTCATCCAATTCAACTCACCTACTTTAACTCTTACAAAAGTATAAACAACCAAGAAATGAAATACTGTCCCCTATGGAATAGAATATCGTTATGTTACTTCTCTCATCTTTGTTATGAACCATTCAGCAACTGTTCCTGTGTAATGTGGACCCCTCGTCCAATCGGATTCCCCTGGAACATCTCATGTTGGAGCTGCAGGCAGGGGGGGTCAGCATGGAGCACCAGAGGGAGGTCCGGGCGGAGTTGGCTCACCTGGACAACCTTGACCTTCTGGACTTCCTGGCTTACGTGCCACTCTTCACCATGATCCACCAGTCAGTAGTCAATAATCCTTTTGATAACCAGTGGAATAAATAGCTACCAGTTATATGTAAGGTAATTCCTCCAGGTAACATGTATCAGCCATCCTGAGAAAATATGTCGGAAGATATCTGCAACACAATGTCCCCCAGTTTAATGCAGTCCTGCACAGGGCTCTAGCCAGCTCGAAATTTTTATCCGGCAGCCAATTCCCATTGTCGCAAAAACCCCGAAAATTATCTGATTTCGACTGAACTGAGACCTTGACAAACGGGTTTTTAATGAGATAATCGTATGCGAAAAAGCGCCGACACACATCGTAAACAATAATAACAATAGCAAAACAAACAGTGTGTGGCTTTCCGACCGTGGACGGCATCCCCAAGCCGCCTGTAGCTTCCACCAAGGATTTTTGTCCATCAAGGTTGACGGATTGGTTTTAAAATTTTTCCATACGCAGCAAATTTCTGTCAATTGACGGAAAAATGACACTGTCTAGAGCACTGCTCCTGCATATCTTAATTGTGCGTATCTTCGGGGATGCTGCACTAGATATATCCCTCAGACACAGTTTCTTAAAGTGGCGGATATGTTATTGGAGCTTACCTTGTTGTCGCTTCAATGTACATGTGTAAAGCCTCTCGTTTACAGGATTTTAGCAAAGCAAGAGCAGAACTTTACTCAATAACTGTCAAGGCTTTGGCGTTTAAATGTGAAACTGAAAGTAGTAGCCTGTTTTCCTTGAAAAATGTCTGTCGTACCTGTTGTGCAGCATCTGTGAAAGGACTTACGGAGAAATTTGGCCAAATATTCAATTGTCAGGATCAAGGACATTTTCAGTATATCCAAATATTGAATACCATGGCACTGCTACTATATGTAAAAGTGTATATGTTGCATGTGTGTTATTACAATGCATAGTTGAACATCAATATGACAATATATCCATATCTTTCATCATCAATCTAGCTCTGGACTCATATATGTACTACTAGACATCTTGGGGCACTATTTACTGATTTTGATAGGGTTGAATATCTTGGCATGCCTATTCATTTTCAATGCAATCCAATCTATTCTATCGGGTTGCTTGAATGTTTATTATGAATCCATTTATCATCTTTTATACAGCATACTGAGGATAAATATCTGGTCATGACATCAGCAACCTTGTTTTCTTCCTCTTACTCAATGGAAAAAGGTTAAATTTACTTCATGGAAAAATGTGAGAAATGTTTTTAGCTGTAAATATTTTGCAATACTTCAGGATGTCAAGTTTACAGCAAAGTGCATGAATGGGAACATTGTTTATAAAACTACATTTTGTATATAATTGTCGTTTGTAACTGTTACAGTGAAAGTCTCTGGCCATGCAGAATATGTTGCATGTTAAAGTTGGTCTTGTATATTCTATATCAGAGAAACATGACATTGTATATCAAGCTGTATTGGGAAAAAGATTATCATTAGCTTATTGTGTAACAACTAACATGACAACAATAAACAGTGAAAAAATGTTGTATTAGTCCCGGACTCTGTCTTTCTCTATATATGTTGTTGCATGAATGTAAATGATATATGTTGTGTAAATACATGTAGGTTGGCATTTCTGTCTCCAAGCAGAAGTTTCTGTAATATGAAGAAGAACAGGATGGGAACCTCAGTACCACTCATTGGCACATACAGGAGAAATTGTATGGACATGTGTCTTCTACAGCTGGGATCTCATTGAAAATGTGGCTCATTGGCGTTGCTGTACATCATTAGCATGATGCACACCATTATAAAGTCAAATCTAATGTCAAAGGTAGTGACACCGCCAATGTACTGCAGTCCAGTAAGATGGCACAGAGAATGATGGGAAAGGCAGCACTACTTGCCCTGACTAGCTTGTGGGCTGAAATGTTCAATCATTTGAAGTGCAGGTAACAAATGAAAGTACAGTAGGATGTGAGGTCATCAGTTTACTTACCCTGTATTTACAAGTACTGTATGGTAAAATAATAATCTAAGCGATAGTGCTCTGCTTGAGGACAATACAATCATGGTACTAAAAGTGATGGACAAAAGTCCCTATAGGCTACAATTCCACAGAAACAGTAACAGACTTGGAACAAAACAATTTATTGATGTCTCTCATACTGCTTCTTAAACAGTCTGGATGAACAGTGAGGTAGACCACTATGGTCCTTGTGCGTTTTAAGTGTACAGACTGACAACACAGTGGGTTTTGATATTATTATCATTTGTTAGAATGGCCACAGCTTCACAGCAACATTAATGCCCCCATTACTGGGACATCTTATGGTTGCAAAATATCACATGATCCAACGTAAGCATGAACAAAAGGTCAAAGTGCTGTGAAAACTGCAAAATATACAATCTTGTGAAGAAACGATGACAATATAACAAATGCCAAGGCATACTGCAACAAAATACATGTATATAGATATCTAAATTGGTACCTTTCTTCCTCATCAGAACACAGGGAAAAGATGTCTTGCACAGCAATATGTATAGCATTAACCTGGATCATTTTTGATAACCTCATGATGCAAAAAAAAAAGTACTCAATGGAACAAGTTTTGATTGTGGTTGAATACAAGTATTCAATAAATCCACCCACTAACTGCTCATATTTTGATACCAACAGTTGCAGGAAGCCATTCTACATTTGTAGTTGTAACTTTTTTTTCTGAATTTCATTCATCAATTCACTAGGGGCAGATGTTACATACTCATGGTTCGAATTGTTACAAGTAATCAGCCCGATATGTTTAGAGACTCCCATACAGGCTTGTCTTTTGACATCATCAATACCATGTTGGATTACTACCTGTGTCTGTAAAACACACCAAGATGCTATAGCTTATACATGTAATTAATCCAATTACCCACCAACATAGTCGCCAGGGAATTAGAACTATGATAATGATGACGTCAAGGAAAAGCCTGTACATGTATATGATTACCACAGGATGTCTGTTTCATTTTCAGTTTTTCTTTCACCCATCTACTTAATTTATAAATAGTCTTTGGAATGCTGTCCAGAGCTGTAACTGGCTCCTCTCCCTAAGGGCCGACAATGTTGGGCGAGCCGTATAGAACCATGATTAGATCAGGCTACTATTCCATTATATTACTCCATTATATCTCAGGGATAAACAAGTCCACTAGCCCTATTGTCCAGGGCAAGTGAAAGTGCTGTTCGGGCAAGTGCATGTCCTACCCCACTTGTCCGATCGGGCAAGTAAGATTTTTCCATTGATTTTAGTTTAATTTTGATATACTTGTTACTTTTTACAGTCATGACATCAAGCAATTGTCTACAGAGAATTCCATTGCTGGAAGTGAAAATGCATATACTAGTAACAGTGACATTTGAATTTTGGGCAAGTGAAAAGTTGGTTCGGGCAAGTACATTTTTCATGCGCTTGCCCGATAGGACAAGTGGATTTTAGAAAACTTGTTCAACCCTGTATCTTCTATATCTATACGGAATCTACAATTTAAGTATGCAAGGCCTAATCCAGAAGTTCATATCTAGTAGGGCCAGAGCTGGTAACCTAGACGTGGCATTGTCAGGCTAATGATGATACATGTAACCAGGTTGACTCCATGGTTGTCCAACAGGGGCAGCCCGCTGATGTGCTTGGTTGTAGGGGATGGATACTGGACAACCTTCTTCTGTTTGTCACAGAACCCTGGGGAAGCAATGAATGAGGTGGGGATGGGGTTAGAGAAACTATCATGTTTTATTGCTATTTTAGAGTTAGAGGTCAAAGTACTGGAAAGGTACAATGTGGGCAATGTCAGATGATATAATTACCAAATTCCCAAATTCTGAAATTCATATGTACAAAATGTATGTCATATTGTAATGTGGCAGAATCCCCCAGTCTGTAGATAAAAAAGATATTCCCTTATAGGATAGAACTTTCTAACTTTGCTTCTTGTCATTCTAGATCAATGGATTGACTGGAAAATTAGGATTTATAAATTGGAAACCCCCATAACAATCATAATGTTAGTAACTGTAGATTACAGATACTTTACCGCTGTCACAGTCAGAATACTTAAGCATGGCTTACCAGAATACTGAAGTGTGGCCCCGAGAAAGGAGTCCAGCAGTGATCCCAGCAACCCTGCAGCCCCGGCATACAGAACCATGGGCCACTGGTACACACTGTCAGACAGCGGCTCATGGGTCAGCAGGATCGTCAGGTAGTAAGCCATGCCCACAGCCAGACCTCCCATCATGCTGCATGCCAACCCGACGCCTGTCACTCCACCATTGGTACCTGCACAATAAACAGTGGAGCATCATGTTTTTGTACTCTAGCATTACACACAAGCTACTTGTAGAAGAAACTCCATTGGTTACATCCCTATGTTCTGACAGCCTTATGTTCAGACACCAATCATCAATGGCAGCTGCAGACATCCCTCCACATTGTTCTACTAGTATTTTTGTCACAGGACCTTCAGTTGGCTCTAGTGTGTTGGCTCTCTTACTGTGTCAAAGACCTGGTTCTCCTATTATCCTATGGGATGTCTTTACCTTCACGATAGCTGCCACCTTACCTTAAGACCGTCAGCTCTGATTTAAATCTATCCTACACTAGAGGGACCCTAACCATATATCCTTGCATAAATGTGTTGGAACACAGGATGTTTGGGCACCAACCTTTGGGTACCGGCTGCCAGGTTGTGATGAGTTTAGGCTGCCCACCCAGCACTGTTCCCAGCTCGGATGACAGGGTGTCCCCACAGCTACTGGCTAACCCTGCTACAACAGCCAGCACCAGCCAACATGCGTTGTACCTGGCCATAGCAAGGAAAATAACTATGTGAAAATCTAGGTAACAAAAACTGTCTAACACAACAAGCTAGTGTCCCCTTCTATTATACATATACTAGTACCCTGCTACAACAGTCAGCACCAGCCAACATGTGTTGTACCTGGGCATTACATAAAATAACAACTATGTGAAATACTAGATAACTAAAAACTGTCTAAACAAACTGCATGTAAAAGAGTGTCCCCTTCTATTCACACATACATATTGAATATTAGTACATTTACTGACAACAATTCTTTCAATTATAACTATGGTTGAAGAAAGGATTGTTAAAGATCTGACCTGGTGTTAAAGTCGATGATAGTCTCGCCTGGGTGAAACTCTATCATGTACAGGATAGCCAGCTCTGTAGCCACACCTCCATTACACAACACCTGGATCCAGTTTCTCTGGCCACCTGAAACACAAGCCAGCACACATGTGAAATTTACGCCTGAGCTTGGACCTACAAATGTACAGCTGGCATACTAACCTAATGTTGAAAACTGTTTGTCTTGTTTTCAGTCCTCCATATCTTGCTTTGGTATTGTTTTTATTTTGTTCCTAGAAGTGTGCAGAGGAATTAAGTCTTTAGACACATTGCTTTCCATACTATTTCAATTATTATCAATGATTATGAGCAATTTAGTAAAATAAGAATAAAAGCTTTTGGAATCCACAAGAAAAGACTGTTTGAAATCATTGTATACATGTAACCATTATTGCATTACATAAAAAGTTACTCAAACAACCGTCAGATAGCATCCACTATCTTTTGTCAGTGTCACTGATAAAAGATTGTGGATGCTGTCTGAATTGTCTGACCATTCCCCCCCCCAAAAAAAAATGATTTCGTAGCTGCTTTTTGACTTATCTAATTACCTAGATGTCTAATCTTCATCGGCGCATGTGTTGCATTATTCTAATACACACAATGTACCTTCCTTGAAGTCTTCTTCCAGACTCCTTTTCTTCTCTGCCTTGTACTTGGTTGCCCACGACGATATGCCAAAGAAGGCCAGAAGACAGGAGAAGAAGCACAGGTTGCTGACAGTCAGGACAAAGCCTACTACAAATCCTGAAGGGCAGAAAAAATTGTCACAAATGTCTGAAATCCATCCAACTGTCAGCCATTAATCTGAATACAGATTCCACATAGGACTTTCTAGGCTCAGACTTTTCATTCACAGGAATATGTGATGTCTGATTTTATAAGCAGACATCACAGGCTGATATGTTTTGGAAATAAAAAATCAACCTAAAAAGTTTATTTCAGTCAAGTCCTCCTTTGTAACTTTATCATTGCTTGAATCACCATTGCTGGTTGACATTGCCCAGTATTTTTCTTTTGTGATTTCTTGTGCTCAGGGCCATATACAAATTACTGGTGTTATGCACCAAAATACAGCTACCGGCATTGTTCAGTAACCAATTACCGTATTTCATAGACTTTGCCCTTAATTTTGGGAAAATCAATGTATTCTAGTATGTAGTCTGAGCCTTCCACTAAATGATCATCTTTGTGCTGTAAGACAGATTTCAGTCCTACCAGTGAGAGCACCAGTTGTGTCCAGACTTTGTTTCCTCAGACCTTTGATGGTGATGTACAGTGGGGCAATGATGGCAAACAGCAGTCTCCATGGAGAGATGGGATACATGGTACCTGGAACATAATACAGCAGACACTTACATGTAATGTTATAACGTTATCACAAGATATTGGTTATAAGCCTATATTGCTTATATATATAGTTATAAGCCACATTTAGGAAGCAGGAAACTACAGACCGGTTAGCCTAACTTCGGTGGTTGGGAAGACGATGGAGGCTATCATCCGGGATGCACTGGTGGAGCACATGTCTGTTGGAAACCACTTCACAGACGCTCAACATGGCTTTGTTCCAGGGAGGTCGTGCATGACTCAGCTTCTGGTGGTACTGGAGGAGTGGACCCAGTTACTGGAAAAGGGGGAAGCTATTGACGCAGTCTACTTAGATTTCAGGAAAGCCTTTGACGCTGTTCCCCATCAGCGTCTCTTATGTAAGCTGGGGTCGTACGGTGTGACAGGAGACCTGTACAACTGGGTAAAAGACTTCCTAGCCTCGAGGAAACAGAGGGTGGTGCTGAATGGAACTAGTTCCTCATGGACCCCTGTGAGGAGTGGCATCCCGCAGGGGAGTGTACTGGGCCCGGTATTGTTTGTAGTATACATTAATGACCTACCAGAGGCTGTCAGCAGCACTGTCAGAATATTTGCCGACGACAGTAAACTCTACCAGGGTGTGAAGGACAACGAAGGTCGGGTTAACTTACAGAAGGACTTAGAAGCTTTGAGGGACTGGTCTGCGTCCTGGCAGTTGCCCTTCAACGTGGGCAAATGTAAAGTGTTGCACATGGGGAACAACAACAACAGGCAGATTTACACCTTAGGGGATCAGGTATTGGAGGAGACCACGGCAGAGAAAGACCTGGGAGTGACAGTGGACAATCACCTCAAATTCCACACGCATACGGCATTAGCGAAGAACAAGGGAAATCAGATGCTGGGGTTGATTAAAAAGTCCTTTGCCAACTTGGATGAACAAACCATGCCGATTCTCTTTAAAACAATGGTGAGGCCACACCTGGAATACGGAAATGTAATCTGGGGACCTCACTATAAGACGGGCAAGCAAGAGTTAGAAAAGGTCCAGAGAAGGGCCACAAAAATGGTCCCTTCTCTAAGAGAGCTTCCTTACAGCACTAGACTTCAGCGACTCAAACTCCCAACCCTGGAGTATAGGCGACTGAGAGGTGATATGATACAAGTTTTTAAGATCATGAATGGAATCGATAGAATCCCGGTACAAAGTTTCTTTGCTCCAGTAGAGCAATCAGTCACTAGAGGTCACAGTTTTAAACTACAAGTTCCCCTGGCCAAGACCAGGGCGAGGAGTCAGGTCTTCAGTGTTAGAACTGTGTCGAGCTGGAACGCCCTACCTGAGTCAGTGGTTTCAGCGAAAAGTGTAAACCAGTTTAAATCCAGACTTGACAAACACTGGGATTGCCAAAAGTATGTCACATGAGAGCGAAGTCAAGATCAGGACATAACAGGCGGAGGCCTACTTTCCTGGACACAGTATCAAGGTATCAAGGTATTCAATTCAACTGTGTGTGCACAGGTCAAAGTTGAAGGCCCCCGAGACATGAACAAAACACACCTGGACACTGTTATGCAAACCAACCGAGGGAGGCCACATATAACATTATACAGTGTGTAGTACAAAGTACAAAGCATGACCAAAACTTTTCAATGGCAAAAGAAGAACTGTTTATTACATATCAGGGGCCTAATCTTGGAAATGCGTACCTAGAATCCTGGTTGTCTTGCAGGGGAGTGTACATGTGGGTGAATGTCTGTGTTTTGACAATTTCTGACTATCACAATGCAGTTATCATATATAAGTTAACATGATCATATCCTAAGCTCTGTCTCCTTAATATTGCCTTGTTTTGAGGTCGAAGCCAAAAATGCTTTGGTGACACTCAAGAACTTACGTCCCGTTGTCGATAACAGAAAATCAAAAACTTGGTATGAAAGATCATATTAGGACACCATGGGAAAACAAAAATAGAGGGAAGTGTGACAAAACCGCCCCCCTCCCACCACCACTATCAAAAAACGTGAAGTCCATAAATTATTTAATAACCCCCTTGATATAACGTTAACGTTAAGGGATGTGGTTAACAAAAACAACTTACCGTCATATGCTGTGTTCATGACCAGTGATACCACCCATATCGACAGGGACAGAGGTATGACCAAACTCAGCACAAGGATGAACAACATGGCGAACACTTCGTCAGACAGCCCGGGCGGCGGTTTGTTGACCCCTGTCCCCGGGCTGCCTGCCGCTATTCCACCCGCCATAGGCCGGCTTCTCACGTCCTCAACGTGTGAACAAGTGGCTGTCATCCTCTACCAACGGTGTAGTTGACGAAGTATGACTCAAACACACCCATACGTGACCTACATACGCCACTGTGTACACAGCTTGATGTAAGAGCATGTAATGCAGGCTGCCAAACTTCACATTACTAGGGTAATTAATTATGCGACCTTTGACCGTTTAAGGCGGGAAATACGAAGGCCGCCTTGTAATGACGTCACAGGAGATGTTGGATCGCAAGAATGTATCTTGCATTTCCCCATTTCCAAAATACGTAGAAGAATTTTTCCCTTTCTAAATCTCCCACACTTCTCTTCAGAAGGAAAAGAGCAGACATAATTCTTCTCTACAAGATAACACATGGGTTAGTCACATGCAGAACCAGTAACCACTGCAACCTCTGTAGCAGAGTTATGCTCACGCCTAGCCTGGCAACCTCCACAAGAGGCCACTCGTACAAGTACCAGATACAGTGCTCCAAGGGTCCAAGGGCCAATTTTTACCCAGCAAGAGTGATACCCATGTGGAATAAGCTCTCCGAACAGACGGTGACCAGCAAATCAGTGAACTTGTTCAAATCAAGGTTGTCGGCTGAGTGGAACTCACACAAGGACCTGTACGAATACGAGTTCTCCTACTGAACCAGTAGGTTGCAGTGAAGAAAGAACGAAGGAAGGAAGGAAGGAAGGAAGGTAGGAGAGAAGGAAGGAAGGAAGGAAGACCAGATGCTACAGCCCCGCAGTTTAACTATGTACAGCCTCATTACTCTAACGGGTACCTACTGGCTGTCGCTCAAGGTGAATACTCAAGGTGAATTAATGTGCTATCGGACTAAACAAAAGATAGAAGTCAGTGTTTCAATTTTGGTGACTTTACATATGTTGAATGACCTTCAATCTTTAACCTCCCTTATCTACCTTATCACAATACTCACAAATGCAGCATATGAATGCAACTTTGCTGTGTGGTGAGAACGTTTAATATAAATATATGAACTTTTAAGACAATAGCAGCGTTGACCATGTGCAGTAATTGTTTAAGACATTTGTTCGTGCAATATCTCCCTGCCTCCCTCACTAAATGAACAAAATGGTTTTGAATCGAAAGATCCAAGAAGGAAAAAAAGGACCAAGTTCCTGTTTCTGTATTAGAAATTGGGAAAATCAGTGAAGGCAAACTGTAATCCTTGAAATCAACTTTGTCTGGACTTTCCAAGTCTTTGAATAATGCTATATCCTAGCTCCAGTCCGTTCTTTTGAACTGTAGTCTGCCTTAAGTCCTTTGCTTCCAAGTGTAGCCTGGTTCCAATCTTTTCCTTTCACCATTCTGCTAACATCTCTATTTCTACTTTTCACCTATCTAAATAGCCAAAGCTTGTTTATATGACCAGCATGTTCATGTAAAAATATACACTGGAACAGTAAAGTCACAAGATTATAAAACAAACTTTAACAAAGGTTTATTTCAACAAGCATCTGATGTATTGCCAGAAAGTACCTATGTATGAAAACAGGTTTAGTTCTTTCAACAGTATGAGTCACACTGACTATGAGCAATAACACTGGTTAGCTTTCCTTGTGATGACCAGTAACAATACTCTCCAAGCAGAGGCTGGTGGGAAAAATCGTGACCTTTTCCTTTCATAATTTTTTTTTCGACCGGCCTTCCCGTTAGTACAGTAACAACATTTTCGCGTTACTGTATGACTACAAAGTGCACATTAAGTCTATAGGAAAAGAGCTTCTGACCAGTCCAACAAGTAAAAACGTTTTTGTACTGGTACCAGCACCAACCCTAGTTATGACTCATAAACCTACAACAGTCTTGAATAAAATCTAATGACGAACAACAACACAGTGTGCAAATTGTGACATGGAAGGCTACAACATGTAGCCCTCCTCCTCGTCACAATGTCCCTTGAATTCTCCACTTGGGTCCGGATATGCTTTGTTGACTGCCCGAACGACACAAAAAGGAATGACCCTTCGTACACATATGCTTCCTCCTCGTCCCAGTTGTGGAGCCAAAGAGCACTGTCTGTACACCTGCGCTCTGTCTCTGTAGGCTCGGTTGTCCACTTCAGGGACTTCTTGAACTTCCAGGGCTTCATCTTCATTTAATATCATCTACGCGAACATCATATGATCACCATCACCGTCATCATAGTAACCATCATCATCTTCTTTTCTCTCTTCTGAAACCTCGAAATTTGCAACCATTGCTGCCTTCAACACATAACGTTACTTGTTCAGGACGACGACGACGACTCTTCAGTCACACAGCATTGCACAGAGGATGTCGCCGCCAACCCTTTCCGTCTCAGCTTCCACCAGGTCGTGACAACACACGCTCTCGCGCCCAGTCTTCATCTGTCTGCATTTCCCGCCGCATCTACATCAGACGAAGTGATGCAGCCTCCACTTGACGGTCTCTTCGTCGGTCTCGTCCCACTGTCGTTGGCTGACAGCCGCGATAGTCTCCGGTTCAGCAGGCGGGGAGACAGAAGCCGCAGCCCCCGCTGCCGCCACCACCATTGCCCCCTAGCCTCCCCACTTTCTACTGTCGACGACCTTGAGTGCGAGTGCCTTGGTTGGAAGTTGTAAGGAACAATATTGTTCGGGTCGAATTCCCAGCGCTCCATGATGATACCTCGAAATTTGTCAGTGCGGTCGGGCCCTAGCACGCACGTGTGCTGCTGGTCTTCTCACCGCCGCCGTGGTTGTAACGTTGATCAAATTTGCATTTCTGACAGATGTCGCTAGATGTCAGTGTTGCAGTGTGAACATCAAGATCTTGCAAATATTGCAAGAATCGTCCTTTATTTCAGTGGAGGCTGAATGCAGTTTCTTATCACTACAGAGGTCAAGAGGTTTGGTTTTCATTTAGCGACGCCCCCGACCTACTTGCGTTAATAGTTCCGTACGCCTTCTGGCTTTCTTGTTTCTCGTGAACACAGTGAGGCATCAAGTTTCCCGCCAAAAGTAAGGTGAAAGGTCACAGCGCAGGACCGATCGCCGGCCTTTTCTCCAGCAAGATGGCGGAGCAGGCACAGTTCGAGACTCTGTTGGCCAACTTAATGAGTCATGACAACGACGTCAGGAAGCAATCCGAGGTAAGATGAACCCTTCGGTAGAGTCTTAGAATATCTGTGTCTTCTGTAAGTACCAAATCTGCGACTCCTAGTCTGTAATAGCGGCAAATTTGGCTGGAACATGTGAGGTGGTACCGGCATGGTTCGTCCTGCCCCTAGCGATGCTCATGACTACTCCATGATGTCATTTGTAACAGGATCTTGCCTCTTCAAAGTACGTTTTCAATGCCACTGTACAGCCAAGGTCGACTGCAGGAGACTGTGAATCTAATAACAAATTTTTTGGACATCCAAGCTACTCATATGTAGTTTAATAGTTCATTTTCGAAGCGATGTTGGAACTCACTTCCGGGTTGCGCCATCGCATGGTGGTGGTTGGGTAATCTCCAAGCAGATGTTGGTGTAATAAAAGATCAGAACTCCGACCGCTGCTCACCCAACATGTGCAGACAGTAGACAGATGTAGACAGGGGTGAGTGGTTGTTGGAGAACCCCGGCAGTCAGGGAATGTTAAGCAAATGTTACAGTGGTCCTTTCCAAGTTCCCACTAATCTCAGTATCAGCTTGAACACTGGAATCAGGATCTTACTATACTTTAACAATGTACTGTAAGTCTTGAAATGTTCACTTCAGGGTAGTTTTATTCTCATAGGATTTGCTGTGACATCTCCAAAGTGAATTCATGATGCTACAATTACACATTTCCACTGATCTAATAGTGCACTATAGAGTCTACAGAATTGTTTCAACTGCAAACTTAGTAGTACACAGCGAAAAATTCTTCTCCGCTCCTACTGTGAAATTAGGTCCCAGTGAAATCAAAAGACTTTACAGTATCGTCTTAACACGTTAAACACCAGCATGTGCCAGTATCAACTCCACATGGACCATTCCTAGATCTAGTGCCAACATTCCAGCACAATCTAGGTCTTACTCTTACTACTTGTATGATGTCTTACACCTGTCGTGTGGTGTCACTGTTAGTTTTTGCTAGCAGAGGGAACATAGGCCAGATGCAGAATAGGTATCCATATATAATTGTGCATGATGAACTGAAACTTCTTGCTACACTCTAGATGTGAAATGAACCTAGAAGCAATGACATCTTGTGAGCTTTCAGAATATTCAGCATGTATTCCTGAGTAAATCAATATTATATCAATACATGCATCACACACCTGTAACCCTCTTACATGGTAAACAAGAGATTATATTTATAAACCGGATAGTGAGTAAGTGAAAGAAAGTAATGCTGAATTGAGTTGTGCATCTTTACGTGCTCACTATTAGGCATCTCTCCGTCTCATAGCTTCGTAGGTTATGCTCAATGTTGCAGAATACCAGAAAATCAATGGTTATCTTCATGTAATGTTATTTGTATTGATCTGTGTAGCTTGGAGGGATAAGGAATGACTAGAGGCACTAGGGAGTTTTCGACATGATATGTGTTACATCCCTTTTCACACCACTGTACCTTTACTAGTAATAGTCTAGTCCAACACTTACATCACAGTTTGTGTTCTTGGGTCCAGGTTCCAGGAAGCTAATTTGTAAATAAGTCTTTATGTCTTTCATGGTTTTTTTAAAGACGTTAGGTAAGGCCTTCACAAACATGATTTGTATGATGCTCTCTTTATCGATAAAGAGACAAATTTATGCATTTATAACGTAATACCACAAGAAAAAAATTGTAGTTTTGCGTTGTTAGTCTTAAAAGGACAAAAATCCTATCAACGGTGATGATACAAGTATAACTCAATATGGACTGTCTTAGCATCCCACTCACTAACTTACTGACCTCATTTATGGGATTCAAACCTGACTTCCTTTAAATTTAAGTGAACCTTATGAAAGAAGGAGTATTTCTGATGAGGATGTTTGTTCTGTCCACAGACGATGTACGATGGCATCCCGGTGACCAATCGTGCTCAGTTTCTGCTCCAGGCCTCCAGGAATGCCAACGCAGCGCCGGAGGTACGTTATTCTCTTCCTATAACCATGTCATTTGGTCCTGAACAGGGTTTGAAATACTGAGTGAAGATGCACTTTTGTGCACCAAAGTTTGGAGTTGTGCAGCTTCATGTGATTTTTGTACACTGTGCTTGTACTACGTTGTAGATATTTGTGTAGAGTTACAAGTAAAGGTTGTGCACTTCTATACACTCAGCATATGTTGGATTTTCAATTGTCCGAAAAAAGTAGCTATTATAGAAGTTGGGTTCATCTCAGTTTTTAAGAGCCTGACACTCTTGACAAGTTTTGATAATATTCCACTTTATTTCATACTTGGATTTTTTTCTGTCCACCTAAACTATAATTAAGTAAGCTGCGCAGGCGTATATTTGTATCTATTCCCCCTAAATAACTTTTCAGCCCTGCTTCAGCATTCCATTGAATACGTAATTGGATACTTAAGATAAGTATCATAGCTTATATGCCATGTACAAGGATGACACAGTGTGGTACAAAAGTAGGACCAGGAGTTAAATATTCACTTCTGGCTTTCATTGAGTCACCTACTAGTACTTTATCATTATACACATATTTCTGTCTCACTCTCAGTCTGTGGACACCCATAATTACACTGTCTTATAGATCTAGTCATAAGAAAATCAATATGAGGCAAAAATTAGATTGCAAAATTTGGCAACATCCTGAATCTGAATAGGTTGGCTAATGTAACTGTCCTTTGGCACAACACACCAGCTTTTGTTTGATATATGCAGCCAGTACTTAGGGACAATGGTATGTCTGTGTGCAGGATACAATGTACACGTTGGAAATCTGCCAGGTACATGTACAAGAAAACCATTCTAGGCTCATTGGTGTTCCTCTATATATAGCCTGCTTTGGAGAGTACTAAATTTGCATGCAGTATTTGCTTGATTTGCATTATCTGTGCTTGCACAGCTGTGTGGCCCTAGGGCTAAGAAAATGGAGATGGGCACCGTCCTACACATCATATGGTGTAGGGAGGACTCAACATAGCTGAAACACTGATTCCTTATAGAAACTCCAAGTAGACAAACAGTCCCATATTGATAACACATAGAAAATCTACTTGCCTGAACTAACTTTTCACTTGTCCAGACATTTAAATTACATTTGGCTAAGTATATTCAATTCCATCAATGTAATTCTTTTATTATTGGCTCTATTTTTCTGTGTTAACCTATGCTTAATGTTATGACTGTGAAAGTGAAAGTTAACAAGTATATCAAAATCTCTCTCATGGAAAAATCTTAATTGCCAGGTCGGACAAGTGGGGTAGGTCATGCACTTGCCCAATCAGTACTTTCACTTACCCTGGACAATCAGGCTAGTGGACGTATCCAAACTTGTTTCATATAGCTTCAGTTACTGTAAATGCGGTGGTTTAATGTTCGCGGTTTTTGCGGTGGCCGCTTCACCACGAACTTAAAACCACCACGAACATTTTTCCATAGCAGTAAGAAACTACGGTGCATGGTGCTAGCGTGAACTTAAAACCACCGCAAAAAGTCCTTTTTCCCGCTTCGGTAAAATTAAATCCCGCAAACTTAAATGCATTAGATTACAGTATTTCATCAGTGACTGGAGTCCAACAGGCATTTAACCAAACTATGAATCGATGTAAATGACATAGTGAACTACTGGTTCTGTGACAGGTGCGTCAGATGGGCGCGGTCCTGCTCCGCCGGCTCCTGACGATGTCGTTTGAGGAGGCGTGGCCGACCTTCCCGCCCGAGCTGCAGGCCGCCATCAAGACCCAGCTGCTGGCCGGGATCCAGCAGGAGACCACGCCCAACGTCAGGCGCAAGATCTGTGACGCAACAGCTGAGCTGGCCCGTAATCTCATGGGTGGGTGACAGCACTTCTGTTATCTTCGAACTTACTTGAATTGCAACAGGGACGATACTATGTGGCCATTAGGAAGCTAACTAGCTGATAGTGTGATCACATACATATACATATACAGTACAAAAATGAACAAAGCATAAATGTCTTGAAAATTTCCTAGTATGTATTAGTTTGCAGCTTTTGTGGTTACTTCTTCTCTTTAAACTCAAACTCAAATGCACACATTTTAAAAAGTTCTAAGCAACCTGCAATAGGATATTCTTATAAGATAATATAGGCTTGGTTTATTATGAATCAAAATTTGTGTAAACATTGATACTCAATTTCCTTGTATGGTACATGATCTGGTTCTAGTGACAAAGAAAGCAAACTTACAGCAAACACAAAATGATTTTTACTCCACCCCTGTCCTACAGGTGATGATGGTACGAACCACTGGCCAGAAGCGCTGAAGTTCCTGTTCGAGTGTGCGAGTTCCCAGGACCCCGGCCTGAAGGAGAGCGCTCTCAACATCTTCTGGTCAGTCATTGGTTCATTCAAGTGTCAATCACTCTCAAATTTTCCTCCAACATGTCAAGCACAGAGGCCTATCCAAGTTCTATAATCAATGCTCAGTGAAGCATATTGACTTTAAGTTTAAAGTGACAACCAAAGCTGAAAGTATTGCCTTCTGTGTTCAGTTCTATCCCAGGAATCTTTGGGAACCAGCAGGCCCACTACCTGGAGGTCATCAAGCAGATGCTGTACCAGTGTATGACTGACCAGTCCAGTCCACAGGTACAGTGCAGAAACTGTTCCATCTTATATAGTAATGGCATAGGCACCAGTGTTCAGCCACTAATGGTACTAGTTAAATTGTATACATGTAATGTTACAATTAACATATAACGTTATGACTCATTAGACTGTATGTGATTTCTTTGGACGCAAAACATCAAACAAGACGAATACGTAATTTCTGACTTTAGATTAATTGTTACACAATACTCCGGTCTGTCCTAAAGATGCTGACTAAAACCCAGTTCTTTCCCATAACAGACTCTCACAGGGATGGAGTTTTTTTTTCTTTTTTTAAGCACTCTAAGCTCAATATAACCTAAGGGATGATCCCCACATCCTCAATTTACACAGTGCTGCTGGCAGGCTTCAATCAAACCTCCACATCTAACGTTACATGCAAGCATGTCCAAACCTCACCTAGCGGGGGTACAATAGACGATAAACTGTGCAGGAATCAGTATAGCAGGTACTACAGTCAGTTCACAAATGTACACTTTTTATACAGGTGCGAAGGTTGGCTGCCAAAGCCACCGCTAATTTCATCCTTGAGAACGAGAATGACGCCACGCTGCAGCGACAGTTATCCGATCTCCTTCCCGGGATCCTACAGGTACAATTCTAATTGTTTCACATTGGTTTTTGAAGGGTGTTCATTTTGCGGGGATAGCGCCTAACTTACTTACTTAGTTGTTTTACAACACTCTTTTTGCCCCCTTCCCTACAGAGCCTGTCTGAGAGTGCTTCTACCCAAGATGACGACTGTGTCCTGAAGAGTATGATTGACCTGGCAGAGAACACACCCAAATATCTACGTCTACAGCTGGACTCTGTGCTCAACATCAACCTTCAGGTAGTGACTTGGGCTGCAGTTCTTATTCAATCTGCTAGATGTCACTTTTGATGAGATGTAGTCTAAGCCACACATCAGTTACCATTATTTTGGATAATTGCATGTTAACCTCCAGGAAAATTGAAAAATTCCAAATTTGAGACACTGTGCCAGCCTTAGCAAAACCTGTACTATATTTCTATACTACAGTTGTTGTTTTTTTCAAAATAGAAAAAAATGGACAGGCAAATCTGAAAGCAACAAATAAATTTTGTGTGGCCTTATCCAATAGCCAAATGTTGATTTTTGTAAAGATTTGTGAATGGTTACAGGGTGTTTCCAAAATGAAACACACCTTTGTTGACTGAAAGACAGTGTGGGGCCTACATGTACATTACAGCATGGGGGTCTAAACCTACACTCAAACTATGCTATGCTAGCTACTGGAACCCTTTGACTCTATTTGACTGTCTTGCCCTGTTGTGTGCATCTCAGATCTTGTCCAACTCTGAGCTGCCTGACCAATGGAGACATCTAGGGTTAGAGGTCATCGTCACGCTGGCTGAGACGGCCCCGGCCATGGTCCGCAAACGTACAAAACTCATTCCTGTCCTGAGTAAGTGAAACGTTTTGTAATAATACAGTCAGAAATTTCTTCCTTCTTTCAAAACTGTGAACTTTGGAAATTGCTTCAATCCTTTCAAAACTGTGAACTTTTTTTCTGACTTTTGACCTTGACCCCAGTCCCTCAGGTCATGGCCCTAATGGTTGACCTTGAAGAAGAAGAAGACTGGGCCACTTCTGACGAGGCTGAAGATGAAGATAGTGACAGGTCTGATTTTTTTCATTTCTGCTCAATTTTGAAAAAAAAACTTCCAATGCCTTAGGCCATTCTAGTAGTAGTTATTCAAACCATGATCCTATTGTCTTATTTAGGATTGTAGTAGGGAGTGAAGTCAGGATTGTTTTTTATGTTGTTAGAAAAAAGATCTGATTTGTTATAGTCACAATCATGGCTGTTCCTTGCAAAAGTGCCACCTGTTGGAACTGATACAAACTGCATGCAGTACTGTCAGGAGGGGAAATGGACAATGCACTGATGTACCAAAAACTTTTATCCAATCACCAAGTTGATGAATATGAATCAAGCTAAACGATTATTGTGGGTGTAGCTGCATCTCTATCTTTACAGAAGCATGTTGCTACTTACAGTACGTATCACACAATTGTCTGCGATTGTTGTTTCCAGTAATGCCATCGCGGGTGAGACAGGGCTGGACAGACTGGCGTGTGGGTTGGGAGGGAAGACAGTCCTGCCCCTCGTGTCCGCTGCACTGCCACAGATGCTGCAAAATGGTATGGCTTACTTGTAGTATCTTATCATTATAGTGTTGTTGTTGTTGTTGTTGTTGTGGCTATCTGCGTCAACATTCAAATGTCCCTGGAAAAGTTGTGCTAGTAAAGATATTTTGGACTGTTTCATGATTTATAGATGGTGTCATTCCAAGGCATTCTGTAGACTTGTTTTAAAATCCTACCCAAAGTGAGATATATGAGATATCTCTTGTACAGTAGTACATGTACATAGTGTGTATTCAACCTATACTACATTTCTGTTGAAAACAAGGTCAGATATTTCCTAAACCTTAAGAATGTACCAACCATTTTGCAATGTACTATTGCTAGACTATTTAGAATGGAAGCATTAAAAGAAGCACATATAAATATAGGAGCTAAGATAATGGAATCCAGGCTAATCATAGTAGTAGTGCTAGATTTTTAATGTAGACACACACATTGTTCCTATCCCAGCTGACTGGAGATACCGCCATGCCGCCCTGATGGCCATCTCAGCCATCGGTGAAGGCTGTCACAACCAGATGCAGGCCCACCTACCCAGTGTGGTGGAGGCCGTACTGCCCTTCCTACAGGACATGGTGGGTTCACACAGCCTTGTGTTGTAAACTTGTAACTACTGTAAAATTATTAGATACAGGCACACCTCCCCAGTGTGGTGGAGGCTGTACTGCCCTTCCTACAGGACATGGTGGGTTCTATCAGCCTCATGTGGTTCCTACTATATAATCCCTTGGTTGTGAAATAATGAATTTTAGAAAACTTGTCCAACCCTGGCAATGGTTTTATTTTGCATTCATGATTTTTTTTTTTAAATGTGACTGTTACGAAGTTTCCATTTTTTTCCATGTAGAAAATGACAGCTAGATCTAGTAGTATGTTTCTTGTTACTAACTTTTGTCTGTCCCCCCAGCACCCCAGAGTCAGATATGCAGCCTGTAATGCGCTGGGACAGATGGCCACGGATTTCGCTCCACTCTTCCAGAAGAAGTTCATTGATAAGGTATGTACATGTTTATGGATATCATAGCCTTTTCTTTTCAATATTTTTGGCTGGGGTAGGAAAACAGAAAAGAGGAAAATGATGATTGTTGAGAGCTATGAAATGATAGGGGGACACTGTCTGTACATGTACACTGTATTCTGCAGTTGGTTCCTTTTTGTATGCATGTGGTCTAATGTTGAACGCCTAATGAAGGGACTAAACTGTGGAATGTGATTGATTGATTGGTGTTGATTGATTGATTGATTAATTGATTGATCTACCCTGCAGGTTATCCGAGGCCTGCTGATCGTGTTGGATGACTTCCAGCACCCCCGGGTTCAGGCCCATGCCGGCGCAGCGCTCGTTAATTTCAGCGAGGACTGTCCCAAGAGCCTGCTGCTGCCGTATCTGGACCCCATTCTGGCCAAGCTCGAACATGTTCTGAGTGTGAAGATTCAAGAGGTGTGCAGTTTGTTATCACTTGCAAATAGATTTTTATTTGTTTTTATTCAGAAGGCACTTCTCCTTTTCTTGAGGCGAGAGCTCTTGAAAGTACAAGGGTTTAACATTGGATTGAATGCTGAACATCCCCTCACATGCTGTAAAAGATGTAACTTTGTAAGGACTAATAGACTGATCCTATCTGTCCATCACAATTAGCAGTTCAACCAATGGTAGCATGGCAATTAGAGTTTCAACCAATGAGAGAGCAGCCTTATGTTCAAATATTTGCAATTTTAGGTGTGCACTTTTTGCATTTCTACATTATAACAGGTGGGCAAGGCTATGAGACTAGCCTATGTACTTTTCAATAGAATGATATTAGCTTCATATACTTTTCGTCCTTTCATGATTTAAGATTGGTTATGTTTCCTCAGGTTCTTGCCAAGGGAACAAAGATCGGGAAAAATGCAGATGA
>NC_049990.1:10197431-10212104 GCF_000003815.2 Branchiostoma floridae
CATTGAGTGTATCAGTCTCATCGGGCTGGCTGTGGGGACACAGAAGGTAGTTGTTATGTTAACTAAGATGCTAAGCTTTATCCTATACCTCTATTTTGTACTCTGTGTAATAGTTGTAGTTAATATTGCAAATGTACAATTTCCGTAAAGTTCTTCATATTTAGCTAATACATTTACGCTGCATTTGGGGCTGAATTCAGACTGTCATTGTTTGTTTGTATGTACTCTTGAGTCCCCTACATGAACAGCTTACATGTTTGTTTGTTTGTTTGTGTGTATAGTTCATGCAGGATGCAGCTGACATGTTTTGTTTGTTTGTTTGTGTGTATAGTTCATGCAGGATGCAGCTGACATGTTTGTTTGTTTGTTTGTTTGTGTGTACAGTTCATGCGGGATGCAGCTGACATGTTTGTTTGTTTGTTTGTTTGTGTGTATAGTTCATGCAGGATGCAGCTGACATGTTTTGTTTGTTTGTTTGTTTGTTTGTGTGTACAGTTCATGCAGGATGCAGCTGACATGTTTTGTTTGTTTGTTTGTTTGTTTGTTTGTGTGTACAGTTCATGCGGGATGCAGCTGACATGTTTGTTTGTTTGTTTGTTTGTGTGTACAGTTCATGCAGGATGCAGCTGACATGTTTTGTTTGTTTGTTTGTTTGTGTGTACAGTTCATGCGGGATGCAGCTGACATGTTTGTTTGTTTGTTTGTTTGTGTGTATAGTTCATGCAGGATGCAGCTGACATGTTTTGTTTGTTTGTTTGTGTGTACAGTTCATGCGGGATGCAGCTGACATGTTTGTTTGTTTGTTTGTTTGTGTGTGTGTACAGTTCATGCAGGATGCAGCTGACATGTTTGTTTGTTTGTTTGTGTGTACAGTTCATGCAGGATGCGGCTGATGTGATGCAGATGCTGCTGGCCACACAGACAGACTCCCAGGCCCAGGAGATGGACGATGATGATCCTCAGGTACAACAGTGCTACAGGCTATTGTTTCACGGACTATTGTTCAGTACTGCATTGTTCTTCCTTAAGGCTGACTTCATGAATGGGTGTAACTAATAGAGAAGAAAATGTACTAAAACTTCTTCAGACTGATAAAACTGATAACATCTTTCTGTAATATTGAGGGCTTGTTTGTGTTATATAAACGTGTAGATTTACATTCACATCCATTGTTTTCACATCCATTGTCTTTCCCTGACGGTATATTTCCGGTTGTCCCTGTGCCCATTTACAAAGCTTTAATGTTTAAATGGATGAGATGAAGATGAGATAGTAACATTGCTTCAAAGCATCTTCTTTTCTGCTGACTAAACAGCCACATGCAATGTTATGATAATTTTCTTCTGTAGTTTGCCATGACAGTACTGTCTATGACACTCTATGACTCATTGTTTCCCCCCTTACTGTCCCAGATGTCGTTTATGATCTCAGCCTGGGCGAGGATGTGTAAGCTGCTAGGGAAACAGTTCCAGCAGTACCTGCCTGTGGTCATGGGCCCACTGCTCAAGGCTGCTGCTATCAAACCGGAGGTCGCACTCTTAGATGGTCAGTCTCTCATACAAAACCTGTTAGTGTCAGAATGGCTATCTGGGGATTATATATACCTTTACAGAATGGAAACGTGTCGTTTTTGTTCCATTTCTTCTTCTTCTTCTGTAAACAAATAAGGGCATTGACTTCGACCAGGCTGCTGTCACCTTGGTTACTGAAGGGATAGTAGACACCCTGTGGTGCTTGATTATATAATGTAGCAAGTGGCAGGACAGAGATGGAGGGGCTGGTTGCAATATATATGAAAGTGTTTGAGGAATAACAAACAGCAGTAGTACATGTTAGGCTAGACAATGTGAACGCAAACTGAACATGCTTGTTTACAAATGTTACCTTTTTTATAGTTACTCTGATATTTTGTTTCTTACACCATGATTGTCATCTGCTTGTTTGTGCTATGTTCCAGAGGATGACATGAAACAAGTTAGTGAAGACGATGGCTGGCAGTTTGTGTCCCTGAGTGATCAGGTAAAATTGCGTCCTTGGTGTACTGTCTTCACTTCTTCACACTACAGTTTTGTCACCTACCAATACTTCAGAGACAGCTTCATTATTATTACGGCCTAACTCACATTGTTTTGTCTCTCGCCAAAAAGCAGTGACTCAAGCAACTGAATATGACTTTGGAGATGGTCCGACGTTTCAGACACCATCCGATGTCTTTCGTCAGTAACACTGGAGAGAACTTGTTGGAGAGCAGTTTTTATCCTTGCTGTGAAGTGATATGCAAAAGAGATCTAGATGGAGAATAGTTTTATCCTAACTATGAATTAATATGCAAAAAGGGGAGGAAGACTATTTTTTTCAACTGCTCTCCAACAAGATCTCTCCAGTGTCACTGACAAAAGACAACAGATGGTGTCTGAAACGTCTGATCATTTCCGAAGTCATATCCAGTTGCTTGAGTCACGGCTTTTTGGCGTATCTTATTACCTGGATGTCTAATCTTCATCGACATGTTTTGTTTCTGTATTGTAGCAAAGTTTTGGCATCAGGACAACAGGTTTGGAGGAGAAGAGTACAGCGTGTCAGATGTTGGTTTGTTACGCTCGAGAGTTGAAGGAGGCATTCGCAGACTACACAGAACAGGTGGTGAAGCTCATGGTGCCGCTGCTCAAGTTTTACTTTCATGATGATATCCTTTTAGCAACTGTTCTTTAAGATACAGCTGTTCTTTAAGATACAGGTATTTCTATTAATGAACTTGCAGTTGACAGCAATCAGGGTTCGAAATTTATTTTTGGGATTAGTGCACCCACAGAAAAAAATTGGGTGCACAGAACCAATTTTGGGTTCACCAAGAGAAGGGGTCTAGACAAATGTATTCAACTCTTGTAGCCATTCAGAACTAATTTCCTTTTAACTGAGAGGAATCTTGAGATTTAATTCTGCAGAAGGGAGAAAATGAAGTGTTTGTTGTTAGTTAAAGTTACCCAACAAAAATATCCATGGTGGTTTTAGGTTTGCAGTAAAGGAAAGAAGTCACTGCAAAAACTGTTAACACTAAACTAGTGCAAACATTTCCTCTTGAAAAGTACATGTACATATATTGTATGTATATAACAGAACAGAGCAGCTAGATTTCTAGGATATTGGAGATTTCTTTTTCACAACCAGAATGCCTCTTACCTGCTGACGTTTCGATGTCTGTCATGATCAAAGATCTTCCTCAGAGCTTCTGATTGGAATTCTACCTACCTGATGAAAGCATTTTTGGAAGCTAGATTTCTTGTTTTATTATATCATCCTTAACCGCGGTACTTGTGAGATTGTCGGCTGCAGAGATCATGCCGTGCCTGATCGAGTGTGCGACGACCAAGGGCGAGGTGTACATGCGGGAGATGTGGAACTTCATGTGCCCCGAGATCATCGCTGCCATGGGAACAGAGCCGGAGAGCGACGTCCTGTCACAACTCATGGAGTCTTTCGCTAAAGTAAGGACCCTCCGTGATGCTTTTTGCAGTAACATGTTAGATGTACTCTGATGTTTATTTGATATTTTTCTGTCCCCAATAAAGCAAATTTGTAAATGCTAAATACATTGTAATGCATTAGATAGAACAAGCTAAAAAATTTAGTTCACTGCAGCACTGTTGTTATTTTCACCAATTTTTTTATAATTTAGCTATTGCATAAATTGTAAAAGTATGACTTAGAAGACAACGAAATTCACAAAACGTAAGAAAATTTGTTTTTTTATCTCTGACCTTTGTTGAGAAATCTTTCAAACCCCGCAGTGCCACAACGGTGCCCAAAATGTAGTGAGATACCACCTTAAGGAAGGACAATTCGTATACCTTTCAAAAACACCCAAAAACCTTTTGTTCTCTGCACTCAAGATTTACGCAACATCACATTATTCTTTTGCCGTGCCCAGTGTGTTGAGTTGCTGGGGAAGGGCTGCCTGAGTAATAATGAACACCTGTCCAGTCTGGG
Organism: Branchiostoma floridae; assembly: GCF_000003815.2. Classification (NCBI taxonomy): domain Eukaryota; kingdom Metazoa; phylum Chordata; class Leptocardii; order Amphioxiformes; family Branchiostomatidae; genus Branchiostoma; species Branchiostoma floridae. Next base: position 10,201,419 of record NC_049990.1, read on the forward strand.
GAAGACCATCAACGACCATCTGGAGGCACACTTCCACAAGCAGGACGAGAGGCAAGGTGGGTAACCATGGTTACAGTACTGGTGTTAGCTCTTGATGTTGTACTATATACCTAGGTACTTTTTGTCTTTTTAAGTTCTACCATACAAAGGAAATGTACAGTCAGATTTTGGTGGTAGATTACAATTCATTCACGATGAATTTCATCAGTGGACCAAGTACAAAATTGGAAGCTGCAAATGTTTTGGGTGATAACTTTGTGGATTATTGCCAATTGTTGCATTACACTATTTCTTTAATTGGGGGATCTGAATACAGAGTTTAATTCCTTTTGTTTCCAGAAAGGAGAAAAGATGAAGACATGATGAGGTGGTAGAAGAAAGCTTACAGGAACAGGTGAGTGTTTAAGAAAGTGCAATGCTCAAAGTACAATGTGCATCTTGGGAGGAATTGTGGATTGACAAACTTCAAGCATGGCCTCTAGAATACTGCCAGAAAAGTGCTTCCCTTTTCTCTTATCATGTCACCAAATTTGTAAATCCACATTTAAATGTACTGATCATCTTAAGACGTTTTTCTGCTTGATCCTTTTCTTCTAGAATGAGGATGACATCTACATGTTGAGTAAGGTGTCGGACATCATCCACTCCCTGCTGGGGACACACAGGGAGGAGATGCTGCCGTTCTTTGAACAGCTGATGCCGCACTTTATCAAACTGTTGGTAGGTGGCGCTGTGGTGTGAAAGACTCCATTTCATACTGCTAACATGTGCAAAATTTCATCACACAAGATAACAGAGCTACAGCTGAAATTTTTACATGTACTTGCTCAAGGTTTTGTGTCATGGTAACTCTTTTTTTTAAGTTTTAGTAAATCGTTGTTTTTAAATGTATATATTGTATTTGTGTATGGGCCATGGTGCTTGAAATAAACAATAAACTAAAACAAAACTAAACTGTTATCGGGACCACTTCCTGACATCATCACCTTGTGTGTAGATCAGAGCCAAATCTGTTACATCATCAGTTTGCATCCACACAACTGGGTTCGGTTCTAACCTCTGTTTGTTTCTGGATTGCAGACGAATGAGAGACCCTGGTCAGACAGACAGTGGGGCTTGTGTATCTGGGATGACGTGGTGGAGTACTGTGGACCGGTGAGTAGAAATCATTGCACCAATTCATTATTACCAAAAGCACAGCTTTTTCTCACAATTTTCTCTGTTAATGAGAAGTATGTATGACCAGTCAATTACCAAGCTTCATGATGCAATAATATTCTGGCAATAAATGTGTTTAAGTGCACAACAAAGTTTGCTCAATACCTTATTTTATGTGTTGTTAAGCATTAGGGGAGCCTTATTTTGTACCAGATTGCCATTATTTAGACCACACTTCACAGATGTGTTTCTGAAACACCACCTTTGTATCTGCTCGCCATGGACCACTCGTTGCTGGTGTAATCTTTTAAAACACCATTCTTGCTATAACTTCTTGCAATGTTTTTACACAACTCTATGTGAACACAACAGGTGTCCTTCAAGTACCAGCAGCACTTCCTGCAGCCAATGGTGGCGGCCATCACCGACAAGAACGCCGAGGTTCGACAGGCCGCAGCGTACGGCTGTGGTGTCATGGCGCAGTTTGGAGGAGAAAACTATAAACAGGCCTTGCAAGGTGACATTTCTGTTTTGTCATTTTTGAAAAAAAAATAGTTTTTAGCCCAATACAATAACATTGATATCTTGAATGCAGTTGAGATACAAAGTGCTTCTCTGTTGGTTATTATGTTTTCCCTGTATGTTCTTTCTCCTAGCAGAAAAGGTTTATGGAAAAGGTAGGGCTGTGCACCAGGCCTGGCTACCTGGGCCTGTCGACCTGTACTGGCTATCATGTCTGGCCACTCACGACAGATACCCCCATTCATAGCTCCAATTCTTTTTTACACTCGCACACACTACTTTGGGGCGAGCCTAATGGTATAGTAGCTTGACACAAGGCTAGAGGGAAGACATTTTGCATTTTTGCAAAAATGTTGCCTTTCTAGTTTGTTATGTTTTGTCCAGTGAAAACTGCTAGCAATTCAAACTGCAGGAAATTCTTTCATTGAAACTTGAGCACTAGATTCAGTCTTGCTAACCGTTGAAAATCTTTGACTCTTTTTCAGAGGCACTTCCCAGACTAACCCAGGTGATCTCGGATCCCCAGTCCCGGGAGGTGGAGAACCTGCCCCCCACGGAGAACGCCATCTCCGCGGTGACCAAGATGATGAAGTACCAGCCGGCCAGCGTGGACGTGGACGCCATCCTGCCCCACTGGTTGTCATGGTTACCAGTCAAGGAGGACAAGGAGGAATGTGTCCACATCTACAACTTCCTCTGTGATCTGGTAGAAAAGTAAGGGCTAAGATGGATTGATTGCTCAAATATCAGTGTTGTTTATGTATGCAGTCAAATCTTTACAAGTAGCCACATCTACACACAATTGTAGGGTCCACCTGACCAATCTGGTCACTTTGTAGTGACCACCTGTACACATAGACCAGATCTTCTTAGTTCCCTGATGAGTTGTCTTCTTGGGCACTTTTGACAGATGACTGCAGTGTCTTCTTTTGAATTTGTCCCACAATATTCAGCTGTGCTGTGACTGTTGTGTTGTAGCCTGTATGAAAATCCTACGACAGTCATTTTAAGCTCTTTGTTCACTCTTACATTTGACCAAATTGTACGACACTGTGTCTTGCAGGAGTTGTCATAAACTAAACTGACTTCCTCCAATATGCACATGTGCAGTGTGATTTGAGGCTGAAATTTCACTGATAACCATCATACATAACACAATGTTATGTTTGTGATTCTTTTCTCTCAGCAACAACGTGATAGTGCTGGGCCCCAACAACAGTAACCTGCCCAGTGTGCTGGGGATCATAGCAGACGGGATAGCAGCAGAGGCGCACAGCCAGGATCAGGGCCTGACAGAGAGACTCAAGACTATCATCAGACAGATGCAGGTCAGTGTAACAACACTAGAAAGGTACGGATAAGGGTCCAGAGCTTTATTTGGCCTTAGAGGTAGTGGTTTTTATATCCACTGTGTCTTTGGCAGTCTTGGAAGTCTCCTTTCATCACCTTTTTCCTCCCTATTTGAAGTCAGGTACACATTTATATTTTTCCCATTTGCAAAACATCAAGCCAGGAATGCAAGGGTATAAGAGGCAGGTAAAAACAGTCTCCATGCCAAATCCGGGCCACAAACACAATGCCTTGGTGGCTCTTGAACCCCACTGTTACACTAGGAATCAAACCCATATGCATTAACTAGTTTACTCACACGACCAAAACACACCCCTAAAAAGACATCCAACCACATGTCGTCCTCTACTAAGGTCAAAACGCCATATAATGATTTTCCTGTTTGTCTCATTGTAGGGTCTGGGTGACCTGTGGACGACCTGTGTTGGCCAGCTGACCCCCGATCAGCAGCAAGCACTCATCAAGTTCATGGAGGTGCCGCAGACATGAGGACATAAACAGCTGTCCACTGATAAACAATACAAACCCTATGGCTAAAGAAACAAGTTTCCCTAAACAAAGCATCTTCTGTATAATTTGGCCTGGTCTTCAGTATAGAAGATTTCTTTTGATGCTCAATTTGCCTTGTTTTTGTGAGGTGAGAAAATGTTTTTACACTACATGTGTATGCTATCTTGTTGCAAGCATCTTGTTGATTCCAATATTGTTACTTTCTTTAAGTTACAAGACTTTGAGAAAAATGTTCCAAAAGACATTACAAAGAGGTCAAATGTGTTGATCAGTGAATTTTTCTTGTAATATTTTGTGAGCTGGATAGTTTGGCATTTTAACCTTGGCACAGTACGTGTGCAGTTATTGTTTTGTTTTTTCTCATAGGTGAAATTAAGTTGACAAATGTGACTGCTGCATAAAAATTACAATACAAATCTATGCTTGACACAGATTATGATAAGAATTCCACAGTAATATAATGTGATCTAGTCCATGTAAATGAGTGGTACGGAGGTTCGTACCCACGTAGATAAAGTTTGTACTACTTGTACATTAATCAAACAAGCTTTGTCCATAGATTCCTTACCGTGATGAAGAAACAAGGTGACTGTGATTAAAGTGGTGAGAAGTTCCACTAAAGATGGTTCTTACAGTGAGGTGCATGGTTAAGAGTTGAGGGGCTGATGAATTACTGTATCCTGTAATATTAACCTCTGAAAAATAACCAGCTATATACTAGCTATTTGCATGAAAATCTAAAGCAAAGTTGTATGATACATATATGATGTATTAACATTTAAGGCCTGTGTCTCATTGAAAATTAATACATCTTGTTTACCTTATAATGGACAGTGTGAATAGGAGTATGTCAATTTCTCTTTGAGGAAATTCTTCAAACATTGTTGATAAAAACTTATAATGTGTAAAAAAATCATTGTTGTGGTGAGGCTAAGTACTAGTAGTCATCCCCTTATTAGTCACTTCACTGTTTGAACAGTGTGCATGCATGGTGGGTTGCATTTTGGGTAAAGGTGAAGACCCCTAAGCCATAAACAAAACATGTCTGGACATGTACCAAGCATGTTCTAGACAAGAACTGTTTGCAAGTTATGGGCCTTGGCCTTTGACATTACATTGGCAGTTCAATCCCTGATTAGGCTTATTGCAGCTTATAAGACAGTTGTTGGTCCTTAGCTATGTTTCAGCACCTTTGTGGTTGTTGTGAGGTCCTGTCATTGCCATTCCATTTGTGGTCAAGTGTCTTCTTTTTTTTCTTCTTATGTGTATGCAACAAATTAATATGCTTTAGTTTCTTTGCTGTAGTAGCACATGCAGAGACATTGAAAAAGCAGTTGAACAGTGTGTCAGGAAGGCAAATGCAAGTGTTACCTTCAAAATTTTGTGGCTTTCGTAACAGACCGCAGACATGGTACAAGTACATGTACTTAATATATCAGTGAACGCAAGCAGGACAAAATCGATCAATTGCCCAAAAACATACCTTTTTGCTTGCTTGTGTGAAGAAAAATGTTCCAGTGCTATCTTAATGAAAATATGTGGACATGCTTATCGACAAGAAAACTTTGAAATGCTGCACAGAGGGCTGAATTAAGCCATTAAGAACTTTAACATGTAGATTACCATATTACTTTTTGGTACTGATGATTTGTCCCCTGCTGTTGGAATTTTCTTGCTCAGTGATGGTGTTGATAGTTTCAGTTTGCTGCCATGACCAGATTTGTAAAGCCAATGCTACCTCTATTCTCCATGCGACAGAGCTGTGTCGCAGCCCTGCAAACTGTGATTTTCCTCTTGCTTCCATGGTTTGTACATGCAAGAAACTACATTAAAGAAAGTGCAAAACCCATTGGTCCTGTATAAGATGTGTTCTTGTGTTTACCTTTATAGAATAGAAAAACTTGTTGGTTCTAAACAAGTCATTAGGTCAATGACCAGGACCTTTACTGGAGATGAATTAGACACCCCATGGTGTTCGATTACATAATGTAGGAAGAGGCAGGACGGGGCTGGTCACCATGTATATGATTTTGTTTGAGTAAGAATAAACAGCAGTTACTGTTAGTACATCAGAGCGCATCAATCATGACGGTAGTAGATTCCGTCTTCCCGCCATTTACGATTCGCTCCTGACGTCATCTCACTTCCGATTGCCGGAACGTCAGCACAGCAAATTAGACATCTGACAAGAAGGTCGTCGAGATCGACCGAGAATTCATGGTGAATTCTTTTTTGTTGGAACAAAGTTCAACTTCGTAACTGTGTATTCTCCCAACACAGATTAGTCTTCGTTCGTACTGGAGTACTTTGTTAGGCCTGGATACTACTACTTCTACTAGACTGTGAAGGCATAACCGTAGCCAAATGACATTCTTTGGCCACGGCTTACTGATACTATCTTAGGATCTGCTGGGAGATTAAGTCATACCTACAACCTTTCACCTGATGAAAGAACAATGATGGCGGTTCTATTGTTGACATATGATTAATTGGTCTGTGAGTTCAGTCATTTTTTTACAACCTTCATCATCATTTAGATTCACGAAAAATCTTTTCTCATACGATTTTTGTAATGCTATATCTTACTAGCAGTATGTCATGGAATTCCTAAAGCTTAAGTGACAATCTTCTCTCCTGGTGTACATCAAAAACGTACATTAAACCTCGAAGTATATTATGTAAGGATAAGCATCAGAGAGTCAATGATCATGAATACCCATTACTAATGCACAATTCCAGTGACCTTTACTGCCTCTTCATATTGATAGCCAAAGGACAACTATGGTATGCTGCACCATTTTAGGCCGTGTTCTTATGTCTTATAGCGTTATAGATTTTGTAGATAATCGAAGACGTTTCGGGTAGCATTCACTACCTTTCGTCAGACACTGAGCTGCTGGACAGAATAACCAGTTTTTTACTAAAAAATTATTTTTCTTAGTGACTGAACAACTGGACTGAACAACCGCTACCTTTTGTCAGTAACCAAACGACCAGGTATTTAACCCAGTTGCTTGAGTAACTGTTAACGTTACCCTTGTGTATCATATTACCTAGCTATAGGTGTCTAACCTTCGATGATTATCATATTTGTATAGGTCTGCTTCATATTTGTCCCGGCAGCTGTCTTAAGGTGCGCTCCCAACGCATTTGTGTCAAGCTTGCGTCACTGTGGGGTTCGTTCACTGCGTCACTGTTTTGTTATTTTCTCCGATTTTTTTCTAATTTAGATATTGCGTAATACGTAAAAGTTTGGCTTAGAAAATACACAAAAAGAAAGAAAATTCGTTCTTTATCTCTGAAATTCGTTGAGTATCTTTCGAACCCCGCAGCGACGCAAGCTTGACACAAGTGCGGTGGGAGCACACCTTTAGCTTACCGCATACTATTTTGTTTGCAATGTTTATAAATGAATAAGATAATAACTAAAGGAAGACTATGCCTTTGGGAGTCAGAGGACTTAAGGGAAAATCGGGCAGGCCCACCTCAAAAGACGTTACTGATGGTGCCTTCCAGTATGGGTATCACATGTCATGAGAAAACTCATCTCTGTCTATCATAAAGGCAACGATGAAAGACTGAAGACATGCAATCGCTACATACATATTGCACAAGACCCTTCACCCTTTTGCCGACTACTCAATGACATCATGCTTTGATTGGTCTGGCAAGAGTTTGGTAAACAGCATCGCCGTGTTCTTTTTATGCTTGATTATATAAGCTTGGTCGTTAGGTCTTATATGAAACGTTGCTCTGTAAGACGGAGGCCATTATAAAATATCCTCTCAGTCTGTTACACCGAATCATAGCAGCAATCAGTTTGTTTATTTCTGGCGTAGATATTTTGGAATGTTCCAAAAGATGCTTTATGTCAACGTGGGAACAAACTGACGAGTCTCTGGTTGTTTTGATTCCTTCCAGACAAATAGGTAAAAAGATGGCAGCAAGTGACGTGAAGCTCTACTTCGAAGAGAACACAAATGGGGAGGGTGGTGATATCAAGATGTTGAGCTCCGATGAGCACACCTCAGCTCCCCAAAGTGGTGACAACACCCGTCATGTGAAGGAAGACGTAGCCTGTGCACCTGAAAAGATGGACAAAGATCTTAAAGTCATGGCTCCCTGTATCGACACTTACCCAGAGTCTGCCGCACCTGAATCTCGATATCTTCACATAGGAGACCACATAGTAGTGTATTCTGGACACGAATCAGAAGATACGTACGGGTACGAAGCGCCTGAGAAAGTGAGCACGGAGCACGATGAAGATGATCCTTCTATTGACTACGAGAAACCAGAAGATGTTGACGGGTACGAAGAGCATGAGGACTTGAGCAGGGGGCATGTGGAAGGATCTCCCTCCCATGACTATGAGAAACCTGAAGATGTTGACGGGTACGGAGAGAGTAAGGACTTGAGCAGGGGGTGTGCGGAAAGATCTCCCTCCCATGACTATGAGAAACCTGAAGATGTTGACGGGTACGGAGAGAGTAAGGACTTGAGCAGGGGGTGTGCGGAAAGATCTCCCTCCCATGACTATGAGAAGCCTGAAGATGTTGACGGGTACGGAGAGAGTAAGGACTTGAGCAGGGGGGATGCGGAAGAATCTCCCTCCCATGACTACAAGAAACCAGAAGATGTTGACGGGTACGGAGAGAGTGGGGACTTAAGAAGGGGGCATGACTACGAGAAACCAGAGGATGTACACGGACACGAAGAGTCTGCTGAGAAAGGAACCACGGAGCACGATGATGAGTCTTCATCACATGACTACGACAAACCAGAGGATGTCGACAGGCACAAAGACCCTGAGGACGTAAGCTTGGCCAATAAGTCTAAAGGTGAGTTTAGAGATAGCATTAGATTCATCATTTAACATCTAACTTTCTGACTCGTTACTACGCACACTTTAGATCATTGCTTCTTAGAAATGTTCTGTTTCCCTTTAGGATTCACTTGGGCCCATGATAATGTAAGGAAATATAAGGTTCATTTTTATACGTGAAATTTAGCTTTAGCGTAGAACAAGAAACGTTATTGAGTCTCACGAGTCCTTAAAGGGACTCAATTAGTTTGGGTCTATACTTTGCTATATTTTGGAATCTTAGCTTGTGCCCTTATATGAAAGTCAAATGACTTGTTCCTTGTCCTTGGATCTTTTACCATTTGAGGGGTTATCTCTTTAGAAGGATCTGTTTTCATTCAAAAGATTTTAAGATTCAAAATATTTACTTGTTTGATACCTTTTCACCTTTTACATATCATCTCAGCCCGTCTCATGGTAGCGTGGAAAGTTGTAAAGTCCAGCCGAGTTTTCTGGCTTGTACTGGGCTGTGGACTACTGGTGGTGGCGTCAGCTGTCATCGCTGCAATACTGGCACCTTGGCACGTACCTGACGTAAAGGTGCGTTTACAGTTGATTTCATCTTCCCCTGGGAGTCATTCTGTCCCGACTATCGATGTACTCATCATAATGATAAGTAGCCCCGGGGCCCATGTTCCTATCAGAGGCAAAGCAAGGCGGCTGAGGTCCCGAGCTTGGGCTGGCATACCCTCCAAGCAGAGGTTAGGCTCCGGCTGTTTTAGGTTTTTACAATACAAGATACAATACAAAATAGAAAGCCCGATAAAAACGACTAAAGAAACGTTTAAAAAACAGTCGGAGCCTAACTCTATGTTGTATCTACTTAGGCCATATGTATCTAGATGCTTAATGGCATAGTTTTCCATGATCATGCCTGCATTGCGTTTTATAAATCTATTTACTTCATAGGCTCCCTTGGAAATCAGTTGATGAATAACGTTTGTGGGTTATTCGCCAATTTCTAGGAGAGTCATCATTCAAAGCATGAAGACAGTGTGATGATCACGGAGAACCTAATGACACCAGGCACCCCAGTGTGGACCACAACGTACATGGAGAGCAGTTTGGTCGCCATCAATTCGACTCCAATTGCAACTACCAGTGTTGATGCCGATGCCTTACTGACCGTGACGATCTCTGGTAACGCCTACGTCACATTTCCAAATCAGGGCCCGTCCGGACAGCTTTCGGGAGTGAAACGTATGATATAAAAGACACCAATCTCGGTGATACATACTTCGGTTGTTAACGGTTATCACAATGATTATCACATTTTTTCACCAGATTCTCTTACTAGTGAATTAATGAGATAGCGCCCCTCTAATTTCTAATTTTCTAATTTCAATGGTAGATCACATTTACAGGCTTTGTACTGATGTCTCTTATTAGTGACTGAATGAAATAAGACCCTTTGAGTATTTTTTTTACTGAAAGAATAATAAGAGATAGAGCCCCTCTAGTTGATCTTTTTTACTAGTAGGCCACATTCACTGGCTTTGTATCGATTCATTTTCTTAGTGAATTAATCAGTTAAGGCCCTTCTAACTCCCATTTTCACTAATAGACCAAGCCCCTTAATAGTGAATTAATGAAATAGCGCCCCTCTATTTTTTCACTAGTCAAGTAGTCCACATTCACTAGCATTGTACCGATTCCAAATTTCTTAGTGAATTAATGGTTTTGGTCTGTCCAAAGGATGTCATCTATGAAATAAGTATTCAAGTGTGACTTTTCTGTCAAAGAACCAAATTCGTGCCAAGCTTACAACACTTTTTTTACAGCCCGACCATGTCAGAGCGGGTGGACTGGGTATAAGGACCACTGCTATCTGTTCGTTAGAAACAGAGTCAGCTGGTTCAAGGCGAACAGACTGTGCAAACAATGTGGTGCCAATCTCGCTTCCGTCTCCAGCGCCGTTGAGAACAACTTCATCGCACGTATCATCACCGGCGGTGAGTCCGATGTAACGCTAGTTCATCTTTACCCGCAGGGTGACCGTTATCTGTTGTCTTTAAAAACAACACATTTAGGAGGATGAGGCCTACCGACTGTGGTTTCAAATTTGCAATACTTTCAAAATGTTCTGATTTGAAGCCACTGTCCGTCGACTTCATATCCCTAAATAGCTTTTTTTTTACAAACAACGGATATAGGTTACCCGCGGATAAAGGTGAATAAGCGTTACTCTCCAAGCAGAGGTTTATGGGGACAATCACAACCTTTTCCTTACATGCCGTTTTTTCTGTCAGATTGGTGGGAATAGCTTACAAAAAAGACGGCAT
>NC_049990.1:10212204-10235534 GCF_000003815.2 Branchiostoma floridae
TTTACAAAGCGTATTCAGGGATATGAAGTCGATAGCTCTGCTTGTAGAGTTGGTCCTATGTGTTTCTTACCCAATGCATAGCAAAGTTCAATAGGGGATGACACGCAGGCTTTCCGAGGTCCAAAATGGTGTTAGCTATTGGGAAAAACTGACAGCCACAGTACAATGTCCGCTGTTAGAGTTGGTCTAATATCTAAATATCTATCAAAAGTTACTAGTAGTTAGAGTTAACGTGCCAAACAGCTGGGCTACATCTTTGGTGACATTTTAGTCGTGCAGGACTCAAAAGGTGAAAATGCGATCAATTTGATACATTTCTTACCAAAAAATACGTAAAAAATGATACCATGGAATTTGAGAAAAATCCTTTTAAATATCTTAACACAAACTATACTCCAACCCAATGCATGTTCGGTGATTTGTATGATATGAAAAAAACACCAACAAAACTTAAAAGCTCGTTGGCATGATGGCATCCAAGCAACCAGGCCCATGGTCCCCGCATATCAGCCTGGGCATCATAAATCATGAATTACCAAAGCACAGACAAATTAAAATACGTTTTTGTCTAGTCTGTATAACACAAACACTGCTATATGGGGCTGTAACTGAGGATGTTGGGCGGACTGCTATAAGCTAGATTTAATCAGGCTAATTTTTCTTGATTCCAGCCCCAAAAAGGGTTACTCGTAGTCTCGTCTGGTTTGGACTGAGACGTCAGAAAAGAGCATGGGCGTGGACGGATGGTACACCGCTGATCTACACTAACTGGGCTCCTGGTGAGCCTGGCAAGAACTTCGTGGGAAAGGCTGCAAATTGTGGCAATGTGTACTCCAAGGTAATACATACCTCTCCAACATTCCTTTTGATTCATTTTGTAAACCTTCATAGGACAGACTAGCATTAATGTTATTGTTATTGTTATTATTCTTTACGTCTAAGCACATTACTGATTGAGTTATAACACTCTGTATAGAGAAATTGAACTTTTCAGCTACCAGGGTTGAAGCCAGCCAGAAATCATTTCCATCCCCTAATTTTGAATCCTATCAAGCTCCGAAGGCACAAGACGTCGAGCCAAAGGCACAACGTTCATTAAGGGGTCTGGGGACATGCTCCTGTGAAGATTTTGAAATCTAGACCCCCTGAAACGCTATTTCCTACATTTTGAGGTGTAGATTTTCTGGTAGACTAAGGTGTTATTCTGTTTTGATGAAAAATTACACAAGGGAGAGTTTTTTTTATATTTTCACAGACTTGTTAACATATAGATTTTTGTCTATCACAGAGGACGGAATGGGCAAAAAATTGTTTCCGTCCCCAGCTTCAAAATCCCGTCAAAGGACGGGCACTGGCTACAACCCTGCATTAAACATAGAATGATAATTGATGGTACAGCAGAATTAGTTTTCATTGCTTTCAACATGTGGAATGTAGAATAGCTCTGGTTTAACTTTTGCATGTTTGCTTAAAATGTCTAGACAATATACACAATGAATCAGTTGTATGAAAGCCACTGTGAAGAGAAATGTTACCTGTGTAAAGTTTTCTTTGTGTGGTATTTTCAACAGAGCGGCAAGTCTTGGATTTCAGGTGGAAGAGGGAAGAAAGGCCAGTGGAATGACCATGACTGCACCAACGGACATGCCTACGTTTGCAAGAAAGAGCGATAGAAAATTCTATTACTCTTACCAAAGGATACATTTTTGGCAAAAGAAGTACTGTTATAGCACATTGGTACGCGAGGTGCTTACTTTGATGCTCCAGTGTCTTGGGACACAGGATCCTATGTAGCAACCATTCGTAACATCATCTTTTTGTACACTCTGTATATTGCACTGTAACGAGAAAAAAAATCAAGTAAATTGTGCTTTGTATTGAGAAGTACCTAACCAAGAAAAAGTTGTAGTAGACAAGTCCAATAATAGCTCAGATTAAAGATGACTAAATTTTGATGACTTGAACTTCCTCCACACTATAAAGCAGAGTAAAGCTGGTAATACATGATCAGTTGCTCTTGATGTTTCCTTATGAAATAACATTAGACTTGTATACATTGCCATGCAAGTTTTAATTGCGACCAGTGAAATGATGACAGCAGGAGTACATGGTGTATCAGTGGACACTTAAGAATTGTGCAATGAGAAATTCCTATTACATTTCTGTAGAAGTTGTTTTGAATTTGCTTGAGGCAAAATGTGAAATGTAGAACCAGTAATTCAAATCAAGAAAATTTGATAAAAGTTCTTTGAAATTTGTGCAAGTTGATTGTCAGTTGGCTGAGAAGATAGAGAAAGACAACAGACTGAGTATGTATAGGGCCAAGAAATGTATTTAATGTTACATGTGGGTACAATAGTAACTAAAAAAGTTGCCTGCAAAGAAAAATACTACTTGATTACTGTCATTTACACAAGACTTTTTATCAATACTGCATCGTGGTCAATACCACAGAAAAGTTGTCACGTTTTCTGTACAGCACCTACATAATGAATAAAGAGTTGTTGGGACTCACCATGGCCAGTTTTGTATATACATGTACCTAATTTAAAAACAGCTTCTGTAAAGAGACAAAACACCTGAAAAAATATTGTCATATGTCTTCTACATGTATAATTTCAGGTTGAACCTGATACTCTGAGACATCTTTTTCCAGAAATACAACAGAAATATGGTGTAATAGTTCGTTGATGGAAACTTCCTTCAAGCTTACCAGAGGCCTAAAAATGTCTTAATACAGCCAATTAATCAACTGTCAATCAAAACTAGTTCCACAAAACTCTCTTCACACCATTTTTTATCTTTCTGCACTACTACTGAGACAACTTTATTCATGACTTTACATTTGCCATACCCAATGCTATGAATAGTGACAACTGATACAAAAATAAACAGAGCACCATATACAATGTTTTCTGCATTAGAAAAGCCCAACTTTTAAGCTGATGTTAGGCAAGAAATGACTTAAAGTCACATCACCTATAGTATGATACTAGTCTGAAAACCATCCTTCGTAGTGCCCACTGGCTCAATCCTTTAATTAACTTGCTATCTGTGGTTAGCAAAGAAAAAGGATTGAGCCAACGGTCACTGTCACTACAGAGGATGGTACTCAGGCTACTATGGTACAGAGAAAATGATTGTAATAATATCTGATGCCAAAACTGTATATTCAACACACAGCCATTATGTTTCTTGTGTGCTAACAGAATCTAACACTGTATCACATGATTCAACCTCCTCCTGCTCTGAACCAGAACCTGATGAAGACTTATCTCTGCTGTCCTCCTCATCTTCAGCTCTCTTTCTTCTCTTCTTCTTCTTTTTCTTACGATGTCTCCTGTGTGAGTGGGACCGTTTGTGTTTGTGGTGTGAGGACGCGTGAGGAGACCTGAAATGGGACAAACACAAGAAACTAAATCTGTGAATAATAACATCAGGTTGGAAAATGACTGGATAAGAAGGATTTATGTAAACTCAAAGTTAATGAAACATTTAATAAGCAGATTGAAACTGGCTGGTCATTGTGTTAGACACGCTGAAATTCCTGCACACCATCTTGTACTCTGGGAGCATACTACTACTAAAAGGAAAAAGAGGTAGGGGAAGACCCAGGGTGACCTACTTAGACAACCTACGTATTGACACAAGTCTGCATGATACTAAAGAGCTACAAAGGGCCATGGGGACCAAGTGAATTGGAGGAAGATATCAGGATTGGTTCTAGCAGGAGATCGACCTAAGTAAGTTAGTAAGTTAATAAGAATCAATAAAAGATTTGATTAAGTTGATTCAAGATTTCTGCCATTTATTTTTCTGAATTATCGCCTCCCCCCCTCCCCCAAGCAAAAAGACCCCTGGCCCTGGTCTGTGACAATGCTACCATCAACTACAGATCTTTAGTCACTATATAAATTAGCACTCATTTGTAAACCTATGATATGAATAGCTTTAATTGGTTACCTTGACTTTGACCTGCTCCTTGACCTTGACCACTGCTTCACAGAAGGTGACTTTGACTTCCTTGGAGATCTTGTCAACACCACTTCCTCTTGTTGCCCTGTTACAGTGTCCTTACCATCATCAGGATTCAGACAACTACCTGTTGATGTTTCCATCTCCTTTTGTCCATCTACCGTTTCTTCATTGCGTGTATGATCATCAGTATTGCTGCTTTCTTGACCAGAATCGGAGTCTTCATTCTTTACATCCTTGTGCTCTTTTTCATTTTCAGTTCTACTACTTTGTCCTATGCTTGAGCCTCTGTTGGTCCTACTAACTCTATCTTGTTCCCTTCTACTGCTTCTTTCTCTTGACCTACTCCTTGACCTCTTCCTCCGTCTTGACCGACTTTTTGACCTTGACCTAACCCTTGACCTGCGTCTTGACCTCTCCCTAGACCTACTCCGAGATTCTCTCCTCAGACTCCTCTGACTCCTGTGAGAAGGACTGTGACTCCGTCGTTCTGATGACTGTCTCCAGGACCTGGCGCTAACAGAACCACGTCGTTCACTAAACTCCCGCCAACTCCGCCGGCTGTCCTGTTGACCTCTACCCAAGTGGTGGTCCTCGTCTGCATCTCGGAACTCCCGCCCAGGGTTGGGGAAGACGTGCAGGAAGTTGCAGTGCTTTCCCTTTGGGCATCTCTTCCGAGAAAACAGACCTACAGAGATGTATAGTGCCAATTAGCCCAACAATATAGCTGAAACGTGTGCAATGAAATAGTCATATTTTTATACGAAACATTGCTATATCAAGATCTTTTACATTTTCAAAAGACCAATCATTCAGCAGATCAAAGCATTAGACTCACCACAAATAGCAGACTTCCAGCTTGTGACAGGTGTCATCTCACAGGTGAGCTGTTTACCTGCATAGAAGCGGCCGTGGAACTTCCTTATAGCTTCCAAGCAGTCCTCCTCCCTAAGACACAAGAAAAGACATGAGAAAAGAAATTGTTTTTCTTGCACATGTACATGAGATAAACATTGCTATGCTAAAAGAATAATCCTGGGGGCTTAATTTTACAGGGAAATGGAAGGTATAGTCAAGATATTTTTAAACTTAAAAGAAGGAACAATCCTACATCCTTGTCTCTGAGCTGTAATGTTAAAGGCTCACCTCTCATACTGAACGTAGACGTTCCCTCGTAAGTGTGGCTCATGGTTGCAGCAGACCTGTAAAAAAAAAACAGCTTCATATTGTTGGAGGGATGAACTAGTACTTATCTCAGCTTGTACAATGGAAAGAGCAAAATGCACCAGAATTTGGTAAACAATTACCTGCAAAAAGGTTTGAAGGCCAAAAATAAGTAAATGTTGCCCTGACCTTGAACTGTACCACTCTCCCCAGCGTTCTGAACTCTGGCAGTGTGTCGTTGTAGAACTCTATAAAGTCCTTGTACAGTTCGTCCTCACCATACTCCAGATACATGGTCTCATCAAAGTCATCTCTCTGGGTCTGGTCCAGGGCAAAGGTCGCAAACATTCCTAGTAAAGGTCAATGTTCAAAGGTTAGTAGCTCACCAATGTTTATTTGAATAAATGCCTCCATCCAAAGAAGCTGGAAGCTTCTGTCTAGAAACTAAGAAAGAATTTATTTATGTCGTGTTAGATATGGTATTTTGAACTTGTACGTACCAGCAATAAGGAGAGTTGTGGAGGAGTCGGGTCTTGTGTGCTTTCTGGAGCACCTAAGAAAACAGAAGAAAAGATCAAGTCATTTTTTAAAGCATTTTGTGCGTTGAGCTCTGATGTGTATATGTACTTGACAACTTGTCAGCGATCACTTTTTATTTACATCTGGAGTATTCAATGAGTAGTAGGCAAAACAATGTTACCGGGTAGCACATTAGATTCCCATACCTGTCACCAAATCTACAGGCACCAGTTTTCTTGAAGAAGGGGCAGTCCTCTGCTGCCCTGCCAGATGGTGCAGGCACCTCGCCACCTGCGCTGTAGTCAGCCGGAGCCATTGGGTTGTGCCACTCCTCCTTCTTCTGAGGGAAAAATTCATTTTACAAAGAAGAAGCACAAAAAAAATTCTCACAGGATCTGGAACTGCTAGCAGCAAACTGGGATGACCCAATTTTCTGTTTCTGAAACAGTTGCAAATATGAAACATAACAACACCATTCGCTTTAGACATACAAAACACACAATATTTTCAGTTTTGTTGACAAGATTCAAAGCTGGACACAAAATCAATTACCTTAGTTCCTGATGTACTTGAAGAGTCTAACATCTTGTTCAACTTGTCCTGGTAGGATACAGATGCATCAAGGGTGAGCACACATTATCACGCTGGAAACAAGGTTAAGTCCAATGCAATGGGATAACAATGCAAGTCATAATCCTACAACTAAGATAATATCACACTAAACATGCTGCTTTTTTTCAGTGTCAAAAAAATCATCAAGGCCGCAAAAGTTGGTACAAAGACAACTGCTTTTGTAAGAATAATATATCTTTAAAAGTGTGTAGCAAAATGTATTGTAAGTAATATGTCAAACTCAAAGGTGGAGGCCCTTGAGACATTAAAGAAGATATGTCTGGACATTCTTATGCAAATCGAGACAATGGTTTATACATTAGGGGGCCTTTGCCTCTGACATATTGTCCACAATGCATTTTGCTGCATATATTTATTTAGCATTGTGAACCTCTTCATTGCCTGTTCATCGATACAGTGATGACTGAAAATGGAATGCATAAAAGATACAGCCCACTGCAAGGGTTGCCCAAGTTCTGAATGCACAGTTCTTGGCTGAACCTTGCATCCAATCCAAGCTTCAAAGATCTGGTGGATGTTTGTTAAGGTTCATGGAAATATCTCTTCTATCTTTGCAATATCTTAGACTGAAAGTGACTATGTTTGCACACTAATCTTCTGCAATGGCTGGCAAACACTCAGTTAACTACTGTGTTCTTGAGGCACTTTGATTTTCTAACACAAATAACATACAAACTTGTCACATAAATTGTATGCACATGAATAGACGGTTTTTCTTTAACTTTACTTGGACAGTATTGCCAATCCCCATGCAAACATGTTGTTGGACAAAATTTGTCCAATTACTGCTATGCTTACCAAAAGACTTTAACATAACATCACTTTGCTTTACAGAAGAAAAGATACAAGGTAGATGTTGCTCTCCAGAACTGCCCATTAGAAGCGGTCATGAGGAAATCTGCTCTCAATATGTATGACTTCAGTTAAGGAATGGTGTTTAAAAGACTCTTAATACATTTACTAAATTATAAGTGTAAAGCCCCTTATAAGAATGATGAATAAGACACCCTTACATACCGGTATGCAACCTAAGCAATAGCAGACCATAATAGAGTGAGTGAGTGGATGGTACTTATTTTGAAGATTATGTAAGGTTAACAGTCTTCAAGCCAACCAATGTGCTTGCACTATATGACATAAAATGCACATTGGTTAGCTTGAAGATAAACTATGGTTTCAAACTATGATCCTGTTTTGGTTATCCCAAGATATGCAGGAAAAACATGGATATCAATCTGGAGCACAGTGCTGTCACCTCTTGTTCCTTCTTCTGTTGCTCCTTCCTTTCTTTTGCCTCCTTCTCCTGTCTCTGTTGTTCTTCCCATTCTTCCCTTATCAACCTCTGCAGTGCACAAAATGACATGTAGGGGAGACATGTACATGTATAAGATTAAACAGGTAATGCTAGCTCAAGGTACCGCTGTTTAAGCAAGAACTAATTGCCTATACAGGACTAAATAAAAGCCTAGGGAATTTTATACTTTCTTGTACACAACAAGATCTTTTTAGCTGCCAATGTATTAGTAGTCTGTGCTAATCTCACCACTAACTGGCAGTTAAGAATAAGTTGGTTTTAGACAAGAAAACTTCAATAACATATAATCTACCAAACTGATGAAACTACAAATGTATTTACAAATGTGACACAAACAGGAACAGAGTTTTCTCATTGCGTTATGTCCTTCATGAGTTCACAACATCCCCGAAAATATGTACCTCCTGCTCTTCCAGTTCCCTCTTCTTCATCTCCTCTCTCTCCCTCCTGACTCTGAACTCCTCCTGGGCTCGAGCCTCCCTTTCCAACCATAACTGATGCTGTCTCTCCCTGGGAAGAATTAAGGGAGAAACCAACTATTTCTGCCATTCACATTCAAATTTGCAAATTAGAAATGTCATTTAAATGTCAATGAAATTATAAATCAGCCATCCATTTAACTTGCAGTCTGAAATGAGAAATTTCAGACAAACCTGAAATTCTATACATTAAAAAATCCCAACCAAAGATATAGTCTTTTCAATCTAAGATTCAGATATTTCAAAACATTCACATATTGTCTCTACTTGGTGATAAAACTGGCAAGAGTATTTAGCAGCAGAAGTGTCTTGATGATGTACCTCTCCGCTTCATCTTCTTGTCTGTTCCTCTCTCCATCACTCACTTCTTCCTTTTCTGGTGCTTCATTTGTTCCTGGTTCTGTATGTACAAATATGCTTTTTTTTAGTTTAAAGGTTGGAATACCAACATTAACATAATGTATAACAATGGTAAATTAGTATGTGTAATACATGTGCTAATAACTAAAAGCTTAATATATAGCTTGAAGGTTCATCTATGTTGGTAGAAATCATTCTGGAGCAATGTTGAATTGTATTATAAATTTCCACAAATTTGTGTTGGCAATTACACTTCAACTACAGAACTTAAGCTTATAATATTCTAATCTCAAGTACACAGATTCCAGACAAAAGATTCCATACCAGCTTGCAACTCTTCCTCTCTTGCTCTTGCTTCTTCCTGGCGTTTCTTTCGTCTTTTCTCTTTCCTCCATAAGGCTTTCTTCTGCTTGTGGCTGTTGTTAATTATTATTTATGAATAAGAACAGGCATTCAAATGTTAACCTTAGCACAAGTTTACAGGCTAAAAAAAAATGTTGCTGTTTTCCTTTTTTTACGTCAGACATATTTTTAATCAAATTAACGTGAAACTGAAAACAAAGTGACCTTGAACCATTTTAACTCAACTTAACGCAATGAACTGAATTACTGATGAGCTGTTGCAAGGCTACGCAGGTCACGGGTTCCTCACTGGGCTTCCAGTGACGAAAATATGTTCAAAATGGCGTCATCACTGGACGCCCAGTGACGAAGAAAGTTTGTAACTGGTTTCCCAGTGATGACTTGCTTTGTTCCAGTGATGAAGCTCTCTCGGCACTGGAATTCCAGTGATGAACCTTGACTCGTCACTCGGTTTCCAGTGATGAACTCCGCTCGTCACTCGAGACCCAGTGATGAACTCCGCTCGTCACTCGGGGCCCAGTGATGAACGTCATTCATCACTGGACACCGAGTGTGGAACCATCGAGGTCACCGGTTCCTCACTGGGTTTTCCAGTGATGGGTGACTCTTCGGCA
Organism: Branchiostoma floridae; assembly: GCF_000003815.2. Classification (NCBI taxonomy): domain Eukaryota; kingdom Metazoa; phylum Chordata; class Leptocardii; order Amphioxiformes; family Branchiostomatidae; genus Branchiostoma; species Branchiostoma floridae. The sequence continues at coordinate 10,221,627 of NC_049990.1, forward strand.
CTAGACACCGAGTGATGAAATTATTTCGGCACTGGGCTTCCAGTGACCACGTTCTAATAGCACTAGAACGTTCCAGTGCTGAGTTCGATATGCAACAAAAACACCCTATTCACATGTCGCCATAGCCGTGTTACTGTTAGATTTGGTCCGGGAGTGTACTGGGGACTTGCAGAGGCGACGTTAGTATAACTTTAAGTGCTAACTTTGAAATCCCCTCTACTGAAACGATGATTCCTTTTTCTTCAGTAAACTGTATATTTGTCGTCACTGGTTTACCAGCTGAAGTTTCCTCATCACTGGAAAACTAGTGACGATAAATATCCCCCACTGGTAAGCCAGTGACGACGCGACTTCATCACTGGAAACCTAAACCGAGTGATGAGAAATTTACCCGTGACCTCGGTAGTTTTGCTGAGCTGTTCTTCCAAAGCTGTATCCATAACCAGTAGGGTTCATAATTATGGCAAATAATTTTGCCACAAAACATACACTCTTTCATGCATATCCCTCACCTGCCCCCCTCCCCAATATGTTTGCCTTGCATATTTTGTGAAAAGCTGCACGCTAACTAAGCAACAAAGGCGCATTTCCCGAACTCAAAGCTATTATGGAGCTACAGAATACGATAGTTTCTCCAAAGTTACCTGAGTTTTTGTTGTTTTTGCCCGTTTTCTCCACCAGGTGAATCCTGCGCCATGCTTACAGACACCTGATGTGTACTACGTCATCATCTCCTGCGTACACGAACCTTGATGACGTTTTACACAAATTACGCAATAGAATCCCCGGTTGAAAACAAAGTGGTCAAAACATCGCGATCGTCGATGTCCAGTTTGACCATTTATACTGTATTTTGCAGGCAAAACATATAGCCTGAATGAGCTCTAAGTGTATAAAGGTAAGTAAAATCTCCAGCACTGAATGCAATATATGGCAGTTACAGTCGTGTTGTGTTTTTAAAACAACAAAGGATGTTTTCACTGTGGATTTTTTGTTGTGTCACAGCCAAAAATATAACGATTTAGTAACTCAGCCATATGCATTCATAAGTGATGCCTTTCTATATTGAAAGCAGTGTCTTCCTGAAATTTGCGTTTAGACGTTCGATACGTGTGTCTGAATGTCATGTGATTTTGGGGACCATAAAAAAACTTTGCCCCCCTCCCCCTTAACCTGATCCACACCCTATGTTTTCTTTGTTTGAATTCCCTTTATACAATTATGATAGACAGGTTCATATCTAGTGGAGACATACTATTTTTGTGACTTACTTTTGTGACAAATTTGCTAAGGAACTTACAGTGTTTTATATGTCAATTGTATCAATAAATGTCGCCATGAAAGCTTGAATACATTTTTTTATTAAATTGTGACAACATAGTTTTGAACATGTTGTAATGAAAATTTTCCACGCAATCCAACATACTGATATCATACCGCCAAATCTCTACTACTCACAGTGGTAGAGGTCAACCGTAAAATCTATTTTAATAGTTTCCTGAAATTAGCTTTAATATTTGTATCAATATTGTAATTATGGCAATTATTTCAATCTTATGCATATTATGAACTGAGTTTTGGTTGGTTAATGGATTTTGACTGCATAGTCCATATGTGCTGTTTTATTGTTATTGTTAGCATTTCTAATAATTCAATTAGTTATTACTCATACATTACAATTTGTTGGTATCAGCCTCTAAGATTCTAGTCTGTGAAGCTATAAAAAAATAGATGCACAAGATAGAGCAACCTATTAAAAAAAAAATTGTATCAACCTAATTGTGAAGATGGTATCATCTCAAACTACCCAAGATCCAGAACTTGGACTTAAAGCCATCTGTCTTAAGTGGTACAGTATCAATACTAATCTTGTCATGGGATTTCTGCACAGCTATTCATTCATAAACGCATGGTGATTTAGAAAATGTACAACATTCAGGTCCTAGTGTCCTGAAATGGTGCTACAGACACTTCAAATATTAACTGTCTGTCCATTACCTTATTCAGCATGAAGTATTACTTCAAGTCATCAAAGCATTCCTTTCAAGCTAAATAGAATCATACACTGTTCCTACCAGCTATGCACATATAATTATGATTAATGTGTGGGTTGGGGGCATATCAGGCTACTGCTATATTTTCCCATTATTTGAGGCTTTGAGCCTTGTTTAGATGACCTTTGTCCTGGTAGTGTCCCCAAAATTGGGATAGTCACCCAAGAAGGACACCAGATATACAGGACAAGAGGAGAGAAACGGTAGGGATTGATGCATTGCAATCACAGATTGGACCTTTTTTCTCTGTATACGTATTACAGTAGGTGAGTAGGAAAGGATAAAGTATCTAGAATGTGGTCAAAATAAGTCCTAATGGTAAGTACCTTCCAGCTTTGTAAGTCCAACTTTGACTATAGTATATATGTTTATGTATGCCAATGTAAACTAAATGATACATGGCAGGGTTCTCACCAGGATTTTTCACAGTGTAGGGGGCATCTTTACATGGTGAACGCATGTGGCAAATATTGAAATAGTGCAGGCATGAGCACTTAACTATGTTTTTAGTGGCATCCTCCCTTTGATAATTTTTAATGAAATAAAAGCCAACATTGACTTAACCTTTGTTACAAAACAACAGAAAACCCCCATATACTGGTTGAAATACAACTTGCAGGGGCTTAATCACAGCATAGGGGATACAAGTCGCATAAAATGATTTGATTAGCGTTAGCCGTTTGCTAGTAAGGAATATTAAATTGTGTACATGTAATAAATCTTTGACAACCCTTATTTAATGAGAAAGACATAAGAAATTCTTTTGCAGTTCTCTTAGTTCAAAAGTTTTCAACATTTCATCTATATCACAAGGGACCATCCTTTATTTTCCAGAAATGATATGCTGTACAGGCACCTGTACAGACCTGTAGAGACCGATGCAGCCATTACGCCCGGAGCGTGCGGCGGGGCCTGTGGTACAGCGCAGACCCTCGCCCGGCGGGTCCCCGATACACTTCCCCAGGGAACCGCCGCAGATCGGCGAGGGACGTCTTCCAGTCTTCGTGTTCCCCACAGCCTTGACCTTCTACGCTGACGACCAGAGCACACACAAGCAGGTCCTGACCCTGTATAACCCCTATGAATTCCCTCTCAGGTTCAAACGTGAGTAGATCACCCACAAATAATGTCTTTTGAAAGTCATTGGTTAGTAACGTCACAACCAGGTATACATTTATTTACGTTTGAGTGACTGCCTTTCATCTTCCTCGGTAATTAGTACAACCTGTCATTATTGCTCTGAGGAAGTTGACAGATCACCAAAATGTAGCTCTTGTATATACACGTATATGTAGCTGTGACTAAAGAACCTTAGTTGTGTATATCATATCCAAAAGGTTAATTGACTAAATCAACAGTAACTGTAATTTCATGATTTGTGTACCACAGAAAATATTACACTGAAAAACAACTTTATTTGCAACTTATCACCTGCACCATATGCACAGACATGTCTCCTTAATTCATTCTAATAAATATTTAGGACAAAGATGTTACCAAAACCTCTGTCAAAGTGGTATAGCTTACTCCATGGGATTTTCTTGCTGGGGATTTGCAAGTTGAAAGGGATCTCCCATTTAAATGAAATCTGCAGATCAAACGAAAAAGCTACAAGAAAGCCTAATATATAGTTTGATATCTTTTTCCATAGGCCAAGTTCAACGGCCCACAGAATGGAATACATGTACATGTGATACTGTTTGTTGTTATTGGAATAGCTGTGTATTAAAGTTATTTTCTGCTCTGCTGTGTTCTCCAGTTCTCTGTACAGCCCCAAAGAAGTATGTAGTGGTGGACTCAGAGGGGACCATCAGACCACACTGCTGTGTAGACATGTGAGTTGGTATAAATTATTGATTCTCAACTAATGTCTCCACCCTACCTTCATTATCAATGTTCCCTATTGAAGTACAAAATGTAATCAGCTATTACTACTGAGACAATCTTTCCATTGTTGGTAACAATTGTGAGCATGCACAAATAAATGTATGAGGGGACCAGAAGTATACTTGTCATTGTAGTTGGCGGTAACATTTGCTATTACAGTAGAAACAGCTTGATTGCACCTCCATTTGTCACCATATTTCATGCAATTATCCGGGCAGTGCTTTGTTTGCAACAAAGCAAATTTAACCAGCTGCACCACACCACCACAGGATTTGGGGATTCTGTGCCATTAACAGAAGTGCGCTGTAACCCGTTGAGCAATCAACTAGCTTCTACTGTATTTGCACAAATGAATCGTTGTTTTGGTTGTTTTCACAAATCTGTTTTGTCCCCCCCTCCAGAGTTGTGAGACATGCGGACATTGCGCCCAGTCAGCAGGGCATCCGGGACAAGTTTCGCCTCAACGTCTACGAGCACGGGCAGAAGCGTCTGATTGGTCAGAAGGACATCATGGCGCTTCTCCTGGCCACAGCAGGCAGGGAGGAGGACGAGAGCAAGACGGACGAGGAGCGAATGGTGGCCGCTCTCCGCCGTCAGGAGTCCGACAGTCCCGGGCGGAGAAGCCAACATGGTGAGTTTGTCTACAGACTACAGGTATAGTCTGGAGGACGCTGAAAGAATACACCATCAGCATGTGGCTGTCGGCAAACAAGCCCCCTGTATTGAAGTCTGGACTTTCTCTTAATAGATAAATTGTGACTTAGCCTATGTGTTGAATGACTGAGCAGTATTCTGTATTGTATTGTACATATGTGCTGTAGTCTTCATTGCCGTTAGTTGCTTTGCGTAGATTCATAGTCTGTATAGACTGACTAACTGTCAGAGAGATACAGGTATAGTTGAGGAGTAAAGGAATCTAGCAGTGCAACTTTAGAAATAAAAATATCTGCTCTTCAAAAAGATGGTCTCGTTGTTGGGGTTGTTGACTTAGAATCTAAAGGTACTGGGATCAAACCCCCTAGCAGACTCCAGTGTTGTGCCCTCAGGCAAGACATTTTACACTTATTTCCTCGTTCAACTCAGGCCTAGCTGTGGATAGGGATGTCCTCTCAAATAGTACGTTTGAGGGCAAGTGCACCTTGAGCACTAACAGATCCTGCCCCCTATTGAAAAGAGTGCAGTCCTTCCTGGTTTGAGTGGATCAAAACTTACTGTCTACTATGCAGCTGGTACTTCTGTACAAAATTGATGTGTTAAGTAGAGTGGACTCATTCCTCAAGCTACCGAATCTTCTGCTTTGCAGTCGTCACTCAGTAAGACATCTGGAGCCTCAAAGTTCCCATTTAGAACTTTAATTCAGCCTACTAGTAGTATCATCCAATTACTAAAGTGTACTATATTGATGAATACTACAAGGGATTTACTAGTTCTGCAAAACAACAACAAAATACACAAACAGCAATGTGTCTCAACGTAGTTTACATTGTATTTAGTAGTAATTGTTTATCCCTGTACCAAATATGATGAGGATTTTGATGTTTATCCCTTCTCTTGCAGTGAGAAGCCGCCCATCCCACCCTGGTTTTGTGATAATTGCCATTGCGACCTGTTGTATACTGGTGCTGACCATGCCAACCCACCTCCTGGACAAGGGCTCCCGCCTGCCTGACTACCTGCACCTCACTCTCAATCAGAAACTTGTAGCAGCTTACATACTAGGTAACTTTCTGCACCCAAGTTTCTTCATGTGCACTTGTAGCTTAACTTAACTTAAAGTTCATCTATATTGGTAGAAGACATTCTTGGACAGTTGAAATGTAATTTCCAACACAAAAATTGGATTTACCCATTCAGCTGAACAGCTCCAGTCTTTGTCAAGGAATGTCCAGTCTTTGTCACTGCTTCTGTGACATAACCTTATGTAGATGGGACATGTGGCTCAGTGAGCAGTGGATCATCAGTTGCAAAAAGTCTATGGCACCCACTGTCTCTGTTAATGGATTGTTATAAGTCTCTGATATAGATGGCTTCTTTAGTCACAAAAGCAGTGGATTGTTCATTCCAAGACTGGAGCTGTTCAGTAAAAAATTTGGTTAAGTCCAATTTTCGTGTTCGAAATTACAGTTAAACTTTTCCAGAATGTACTAACTTTTGTAGCTGTTGACATCTTAGGAAGGTAGTGTATTTTACGCCTACAGACTTTCGTGGTATGGGTTGACGTAGGGCAAATGTTTGGAAATTAACCAAACTACAATAACTTTGACATATCAAATTGACTTGGAAATTCAAATGTTACGTCAAGGTGCTAACTCTGCTTCTTCCTTTCTTCCAGGACTGGTTACCATGGTGATTCTGAGGTCATGACCCACAGCTTCTCCAGGACCTTCCACATCATGAACACATGACAGCAGTTCAACAATGTTCAGAGTTTCCTTCCCATACAAATGACTCCATTCACCATATTTTGTACTTACTCTTTTGTTTTCTCCAAGAGATTGGACCTACTGACTTCTGATCTGCGACCTGTTTTAATTGGAAGGGCCAGTTGTATTGAAGAAGGCCTTAGTGGAGGTTAAGATTTGTCCAGTCAACATTTCTTGTCTCATAAAGAATGTTTAATTTTGACCATGTTATCTGCCAACAGAGATAAGTTTTCTTTTGTTTTCTCCCTGGTGGCCTAAATGTAATGCCATCCAGTCAAGGGTCTATGGGCAATCTTATTGGTAACAACAAACATACATGTTCATCTAGTATCACAGAATTTATTGTGTCATCCTTACTGGTGCTGACTCCACTGACAAAACTCTAGCTGTACCTGATGTATTTATATACTGTGAGCCTATAACTTATCTTCTATGCCTCTCTCTTTAACTATTTTGGCCTATATAATGTAATAAACTATGCCATAGTCATAGGATAAGCCACAAGTATAGATAGCACGTATCCAGTGTGTTCGTTAAACATTCTGGTGTGAGATGGAGAGTGAATAGTAATTTAGGCATCATATAAGATTTGTACTGCATTTCATTGCCTTGCAATTTTTATATCATTTTCCAATTTCTATATCCCTACGCCTTACTGTTAAGATATGGGCAGTATGAAAATGATTTGAGGGTGCACTGTTTGCATGCTATATATGATGGGTATTTTATATGTTGGAATTGATGATGGAAGTTTTCAGTTGTAGATACTGGATGTATTTAATCCTTTTCAGCCACAAAGTTGCCAAGAAGCTTTAAGAATTTGCCACTGATTCCAGTGTGTATAACTTACATACTCTTCAGTATGTATCAAGAAGTGATGATATTGTATGCTTTACCAGTTGTAATAAAGAGAATCTCAAAGTTCATTGACATTGTTGGCCAGTAATTATCATCCATTTACATGCTATTGAGCTTGATACAAAAGTAGCAACCACCTTTGTAAAGAAATGGCCTAGAATGGGTAATGTTAAACATTTGCAGAAAAACACTTTATATCATTTCAGTTGTATGTACTTAATTAAGAATAATTAACAACTTTTTTTTTTAGTAAAAATACTTTTGGTTGTTACAATGTGTCCTGTTGGTTCAATTGTTACCAGAATGTATGTAATCATAGAAATCAAATCTTTCTTATAGCTCGGGCATTAGATTTAGGTTGTCATCCCTAAATTTTACTCAGTAAGGCCTTACCAAAAAGTTGAATACTTTGGAACAGACCCGTACTTTGCACCAATGACGGTCACCATATTAGAGTCATGTGACATTACATATGTAAGACACCCGCTGATTGGCTGGATAAAGTTGATTAGGTCATAATCTTTGTGAAAAGAAACAACTTAGTTCGATGTAAGAGGACGCCGACGAAGTCTATTTACACAAAACACGTTGTTTTCTGTTGCGTAAGACGACCATAGGTAGATTTGTAAAGGCCTAAAGTTTACTAAACAATCTAAAAGGCGACAACTCCATACAACCCCGAAACAATACCTTAAGATAATATCATATGAGATACGAATGATATATGATACGTGTGGGGTGCTGCATGATTATGTACACGTCATAAAAACTTGTTCAGAATTCTAACGGGTTAAATAACCCTTTTGGAACAAAAATAAGCGACCTTGTGCGTGTTGAATTCGTTCCCTTTTTGGTGAAGTCTGCATGTAGACATGTCATTGTGTTCTTCCGGTCTTCTGTGGTACCTGCCGGACCATGGCATGACAGGCACGAGTTCAGGCTAAGCACGGATCCGTTTCCAGGTACTAGTTTGGTCAGGGTTCTGCTAGTTTAGACGCCATTTTCATCATAATTCTTTCGTTTACTTAATACCGCGCCTTCTAGACTTTGGTGAGTCACTTCACGCTCTCAGCTCCTTGCTTGTGTGTACACAGGCTTGCTTAGGTACTTACCCCTGGCTCTACTACTTTGCATGAAGGTGTGGGGCCAAGAAAGGAATCAGGTGTCACTGCTCCTGTGTAACCTGCAAGGCAGCCATGTTTTCCGAAACGTTCAGACTTGCGATATCAAGTCTGAAGACGATTCTCTGAGAAGTTTCTTTTGTTGACGCGTTAGTGGATGTGTTTTCTACTGTGAGTCGACAACTGCGGTAAGTATAGGGACGCATGTGTCTCTTAGGGTCTGGATCAGGTTGTCTGTGAGTTCGACACTACCTGACATCTTAGGAGTCGGACACTACAGTCAGTGGACAGAGTATCAAACGTCCTGCGTGTCAGAAGAACAACTTTCCTACAATCAAGTCGGAAGGACATTCCACCCTTATTGGTACGTACAATGTCACTATATCTCTGTACTTTTGGACAACTGTTTTCGTCTTTCAAGTCCCCGTTTCTTGTAGTGTTGATGTATAAGGAAAATTTATTTCTATATGTATGCCAAAAGCTGGACTAGCGCTGTCAACATATAAGAAGTCGTGGCCATGTGAAGTACCTGTTTAAAGGTTATGCAAAGATCGTACGACGTAGGATGTATGTAATCAACCTTTACGAATACGGAAAGGTTGTGGAAAGGTAAAATCTTAGTTTAAGTGGCTTTTAATAGTAGTCAAATATTTCCCTGCCTTTGAGACTTATTTCCGTTGTTCGGAAAGTTTGCTTGAATAATAATTAGTTTTCTTGCTGTCCTGTGCAGTCGTTGACAAAGCAACTCACGCCATCTGTCGTTAAATAATAAACTTTCGAGATATGTTCCTTAACTACCTACCATCTTGTATCATGACGAGGACCAAGAAAATGTCACAAATAAAAGTGTAGCTCTTGTCTTGTGCGCTATGTAGGCACAGATTGAAAGAGACAGCAGTTGTTAGAATATTCGGTACTTTGCATGGTCTGTATGTTGAGGATATGCCTGACCTATTTAGATTGTTTGCAAAGCCAGTAGAGATCAGTGAGCCGTACAGGTCGACATGGGTCGTCTGTGGTATAGTAAGGATTCAGTAAGTTGCAGTCCTCGTTTATGGCACTGTCACATGCGTCGCGCCATAAAAGCGGTAACTATTCTTGGCATGATAGTCGTGCACGTGCCGTACAAATCAGTTTTTTTTATCAGTGAAAAGGTAGTATTACATCCTTGTCGGTGGTTAGTTCTGTCACAGCCTAAAATGATGAAAATCCTACGACATCATCATTGTACGACGACCTACGGATAATCATGGTGGTCCTCTTAGCTACTAAGTGTCCATCCATAGTTGTTCATGAACATGAGCTCTAAGAATCATTCTTTTAATTTTATCAGCAGTTTTGATTGAGATTCAGAATACTTCACATCTTTTTTCGTTTAAGGTATATCATATATATGGCTATTCGATGCCGCCAACGGGCGTCGGAACTATGTGCACCTGTGGTGTCAAAAGTTTTTTTTCTTCAGGATAGAAACACTCTAGATCTGTACCACAAGTTTCTACAGTCTGAGTTTTCAAACCACTGATCACAAATACATGTGTTGTTGCGGCGTCTCTGACCAGAACAGACATTGCCTTCTTGCGGATTCTGTACGAACTGCCTCAGCTAGTCAGGAAAGTTTCAGATATGTTTTGAAAATATCACTTTATGAAAAAGGAGGTTGACATTACCTCAATTCACGATCACGATACGAATTATACGGAATACTTTGTCCTTTGTCAAAGTTCTACGATCGAATTTCAAGTTAAGAAAACTCTGGAGTGGAAAGCTACCCGAGAACGAGTTCAGGGGTCATCAGGCGACTCATACAAGTCACAAAACTAGAAAGACCGGCTTTAGTGAGGCATATCAGACCGGCCGATCCTTTAACAGGGGAAACTGTCAACAATAAACGTTTCATCGCGTAAAACAATTCAATAAAGGGTATCAAAACTATCAAATCTAGTTCGAATACTGAGAAACATTGCTTTTACGTCTTTATTTTGGTGCAAGATGAATATTTCGCTTATGATAGTAAAAGTTGTGAACGGAATACTTGGCACGTTCTTCCCTGGGGCTAAGTTGTCGTCACGTTTTGCCCCCATACGTCCCGAGAGCTAAAGGTTAGGTTGCAATTGTATTTCGTTTAAATATTGCAGTACTTTGTTTTTTGTTTTAGCGTCAGGGCTTCCTCCGGGATTAACTTAAGACGAAGGACCTCGGGCAACCGTCAGTCGAGTGCCTTATCTTCACAACAACTTTACCTGAAGGAATCTAAACCTGCGTACCTGCACGGATGTTAATCTGTATATCAACAGAAGCCATCTTGAACAACGACTCTACAAAACAGACTGATTCGCCTATCCGTGTGTCATAGCTGAGAAAAGGGCGGCATGATTCGGGCGGGACTTTTTGTGGGGGTTGTGGTGTGTTTGCTGGTGAGTTGTTCACACGGACAGAGTTTACCGACGGTGTGGGAAGAACAGAACAGAGACCAGTACCCCAGCCCCCGGGATGACTTCGCAGCCTGCGGCCGGAGTAATTACTCATGGGTCTGTGATCCCAACAGACAGTTCACAACAGAACAAGGTAAGCCTTTTCAGTATGAAAAAAACCTACATTTCCATAATTAAAAAACAGTATTTCAATGTAACGTTTGTCCTGGACATGCTATGGTCTTAACGTTATGGTAACAGATAGCTTTTGACGTCAGGACACACAAATCGGTTTTGCCCCCTAACATTTTAGTTTGGAGCTGCAATGGCGTTTTTGCTAAAATTTATCCGTACAGGATTATGTAAATGTAAGTACATTTGCATAGAATATGCTGTCTTAAACATGAAGTATATAACTGAACTCTAGTTATGTGTAGAATTGTGCTGGTACAAAAAAGCCTTCCATATATCTCGATACCACGTGATCTTCTGTTCTATCCAGTTGAGGAGTTGAACGACCTTCTGGATGAGATCCACAAGTCCCAATGCCCGTGTGGAATCCGCTGTCCTCAAACATCCACGGCAGACAACGGCTTTATCGTCATACTCGCCATAGTCGAGAGTTACATCTAGTAAGTATATTGCATCGAATTTGCTAATCGTTATAAAATTTAGTTATACAGTCTTTTGATAAAAACAAATAGATGGTTCATTACTCGTCTATGATGGGGTAGATTCAATATTCATTGTCATCGTTGTGCAACGAAGTTCGAATTCTTACATATTCTTGTTTTTCCTCTTATTAGTCCTGATGAAGTCTTATGTATGGTAGCACTAACTGCTTGTAAGAAATCCATTTTCTTCTCCTTGTGTCCGAGTATCAGTCATAAAGTCGTCTGTATCATACTAAATGGTTTAGTAAACGTCTGTAAGAAATCTTCTGCTCCCATCTGTTGTAAAGTATCTATGCACTCGTATATAGTGCATATTTGTAAGAAATGTTTTGTTTTTCCTTCCCTTGTTTGCACGTTTCAGCCATGGAGGTGAAGAGCCGTTTGCTCGGTGGTTCCGTGAGAACAAACAGACGGACGCCAGCTGTGGGGAGGAAACCATCATCTTCTACGACTTCTCCATCAAACGGGTAAGTTTAACGGTTACGTGATTGTTACCAGATTATCGACCTTTATCAGCCTACCCCTGATCTTGGTTTCGAAGCATGTTATTTATTTCATTTCATTTTATAGATGTAGCTAAAGTCACTCATTGTTGTATCGTCAGAAAAGTAGCCTAAACTTTTAAAGCTAATTTTGAATTGAAATTAACTGAAAAGTTAATCCCCAAGATTTTCAACCACCACATAAGGAATTCCATATTGATTTCACTATCACATTGAAGAAACGTAATGAAATTAACGATTTACAAGATATATCTATAATTCAAAAATCACGATCGTAGAATGTTCAGAACACCTCATTTCAAAACTGATAGTTTCACTGCAGTGCCGTAGAAAGTGCTGGTGTGCCCATCTAAACTAATAGTTTCTTCCTTTTACCAACCCCTACCAACTGCAAATATCATGAAGATTCATCCTCGATTTCTCGAGTTATGCTTCTCACAAACACGCACTCAAACGCGCAGACAAACACACGTGCCCGACAACATAACCTTCTTCTCGAAGGTGATAAAAGATGTTCCGTTACACCCCAGATGACGGTCTCCACGGGCCTGCGCGCCTTCCAGACGTTGACGGACGACATCACGGAGACCATCCGGGCTCCACACGATTCCAACTTGAAGAGTCAGGAAAGGGACGAAAACTTCGAAGGCTTGAAGGGCTTCCTCACTGTTGCAAACACAGTAAGTGTTGAGAAAGAACGTAAGGACATTACTATGTAGGCTGAAGTTTAGGGGACAAACATTTAGACCATTATTTCACACTGACAGCAGTGTGAGTATTACGTAGTGGTGGCATGTAGGGTGGAAGGGGTATAATGGGATACCTGGAGCATTGGAAGTCTGGTTTGACTCGATTCCAATGGTGTTATACAAATGTAGTTGAGAACAAATATCAACTTGTAAATACAAACGTTAGCGTTAATTCTACAAGATACATACAAAACAAGGAGAATTCCTATTTCTGAAGTTTGCAAGACTAAGTTGCGTCTTTATCCCGCAGGTGTTCCGAGGGACCTATGTCCCTCCTGGCCTCAAGGTCTGGGCACACCTGTTGATCGCCGCCTTAGCGTCTCTCGGCTTCATCTTTCTGGCCTCCATGCTGTTCTGTTGGTGCACCAGCTGTAAGACGTTCTGGGGCGAGTCTCCAGCGCCCGTGCTGACGGAGATACAGGCGGAGGAGGACCTCGGGAATTCCGCCGGAAAGGTTCCGTTCTACCACATCATGCCCAGCGGCATAAAGGTAATTTCCAAGCAGATGTATGACCTCTTCGTTTAAACAATTTGCTGTCCCCTCTGAAATACAAAAACAGTCAAGCAAACAACAACAACAACAGCAACAAACAAAAAAAACTTAACGCATCATCAGCAACATTCACAAAAGGCACTTAGAAACCAAGTCAGAGTCATAGATCTACTTACAAATAAGGTTAGCGCCCATATCATGCCTTTACTCTTTCTCTCCCTCTGCTCTGTACTTTGGGAGTACTTCATGGCTACGGTTTTGCCAGAGCGGGTGAAGTCTGCCGTCTCTGATTGCCCCTTTTGCTTTTCTCCTGTAGGGAGACGATGGAGACAACCTCATTGACCCAGACATGTCGGGAGAGAGCTCGCCCGGTCCCGAGGTGCCAGCGGACGACTTCGCCATGATGTCTAAAGTAGGAGCGGGGAGAAGAGGCCGCCGTGTCTGAGCTACTGTGTGTCTTTTTGAAACATGATTGAAGCGCGCAGTTGTAGATTTGGAAAGAGAACACTATTTTGCAACGATGAGCTGAGATATATAAACTTTATCATGACAGAGGTGTATTTTAGTACATGTATTAATGTAACTATTTTGTATCGACTATTAGATTATCATAGGGCTGTTTCCTTCGCTTTCTGCTCCGAAAATAAGAAAGTCTGAGTGGGTCATCGATTCACCAGTTCCTTGTCTCAAGTCTTTCTCACTTCTCGGAAGGGATTGCTTCGGAGTCAGCCA